>NC_086211.1:11932500-12020000 GCF_035770615.1 Melospiza melodia melodia | reverse complement strand
ATCTTATACCTCAGATATTTTGTTCTGTGTATTTTAATATTGTGGGTCTTTAATTTCTGGAGGTTCCGTAGTTTGATTGCTGGCTGTAGAAGTTTTTGTGGTTGATCTAGAAAGCTGCTAGATATGAATAAAAACTGTTTTAGGGCCACAATCAAGAGTGCTATATCATGTAAATGAATTATATATGCTGAATATTAAGCTATCGGGGTTATCACATGTTTTGTAAGAGTGTAAGTGACTACAGTAGTCATTTTTTTCTGCATCTACATTTATTTTAGTTTCTGAGAGGGAGGGGGGAAATTGGGGACAGGGGAATGGGGTTTGGCAAAAATATAAATTAATGAAGCAAAAAGGGGCCCCACTGCACCAACTATCATATATCACCTGTCTTAAATTATTCACTGTTTGTTCAAAGCCAAAGGTTATGTTCTTATTAGGGGTGCTTCTGTCGACACTTGTACATAAAAATCAGATTGAAAGCTGTCCGAAGGCACCCTTTTAAAGCATTCCACCAGGCAGTATTCAGCTATTTAACCATAACTAGTTATTTAGGCAAAAACTGCTAGTTAGACCATTAACAAGCATTCTTTTTATATTTCTTCCAGTAAAATAAATTATTGATATCATTGCTGACTTTTATATTATGGGAGGGAAAAAAAAATAAAAAAAAAACAATAATAAAAAGGTGATAAAAGCACTGTTTCTATTTTTTTCTTTTTTTTCCAAAAAAGAAAGTAATAAAAACTTAAATTCTTTGTACCAGTAAAAAAAAAAAAAAAAATGTATAAAATTTACATCCGTGCAGTGGAGTTGTTAAGTTCTAGAAATACACAGCCTATGATGCTTTAGACTTAGCCTAGTAGACCAACTGTTAGAGACAGACGTATCATTTTTATGGAATTATATGATAATCATATTCAGATTTATATAAGCATTTTACAAGTATTGCAATCATTGAGTAGAGATAATCATGGTATTTTCATCAGCTTGGTACTTTTTGAAACATGACTGTGTCGTGTAAGCAATCTGCAATTTTTCAAGGCGCGACAGCTCGCCCCCACCGTTCGATTTCCAAACCCAAACCGTTCGGTTTCCAAACCCAAACCGAGGCCATTCTGCTCGATATTGGGCCCAAGACAAGTTTTGCACCTGGGACAAAAGCAGGACCTTCTCCCACCCCAGCGCTCCTGGGAGGAGCCGCCGGTCGCGGCGCCGCCCAGCAGCGCCCGGGAAACGCTTCCAGGCACCATTGAAAAATTGCAGTTTGTCTGTGCATATGTTTGGACTCTTTCCATGTTGTCCTGTTTACAAGTTAACCTAAGTTGGGGTGTTTGTCACGGGTCTTCTTGGTTTTGTATTTAAATAAATAAACGCGGCAAAGCGTCCCGCCAGGGGTTTGCTGCAGGTAGTTATATCCTCATGTGTAACGTGCTGCCACCCGGCCAGCACCTTAGTAAATGATCAACTCACCGCTGTGAACCTGCCAACTTGCTATAACAACTCTGCTTTAAAAAAAGTGTTTGTGATCAGGCTTTCTCTTTGTCATCGTATGTGCATGCAGTATGATCAGTTGAACAATAACCATCAATAAAGTTTCACAAGATTTGAAAACGAAGTTTCTGTAGCATTTATATCTAAGGATGATAAATAAATTATCTTTAAAATTGAAACAGAGAGAGAAAGAGACTATATTAATCGATGAAAAATGGGGCAGTAACATATATTTATACTGGTGAGGGAATGAACCGAAATTTATTAAGAGTTCGATCCCCACATTTATTATGTAAGATATGCAAAACAAGCCTCCTGTTAATAAAAAGAAAAAGTAAATTTTGTTTAAACACCGTGATGAAAGCAAATTGAAAAATGTTTACCAAATGTTAGGCTTCCAATTTAAAGTGTGGATGAGACATCTTTTTTGGAATTGCACACACAAAATGTCTAATGTAGAGAATAACAGAATTTATTTGCAATTTTAATTTTCCTGAGATGGCTTTACAGCTCCCACTCTCCAAATGATTATATGGCGTTTTAGTCTATTAAAATTATCTTGAAAGGTTGAGGGTGCAGCCCATATTAGAAAATATTTTGTTTATAAAACTCCTACAGTACTCCTAGTAGTCATTTTAAAATGTATGTCTGAAATAGTTATGTAAGAAAAGCATTTGAAATTTTTTTACAATATATATTGGGAATGTTTTCACTTATATAAATAACTACTGATAATATGACTTATGAAAAAATTATTACTACCATATGTGGAATATAGTGACTTCTAAACAGATTTAAAAAGAAAAAACCCTACAAGCCCAGAAAATGTGTATATCTGTCTTTAGAAATTAGTGTTTATATCACAACCGTGATTTGTGAATAAAGAAAAATGGTTTGTAATATCAAAATAAAAGCTTAGTCTGAAAAGGTACAAATCTGTTGGTGTTCCAAGTCATTTTGCTTTCCCTGCTCGCAGTGTGGGTGCCAGGGCTGTGCCCACGGTGTCCCCACGGCCCTGTGCCCACGGAGTGCCCCAAAGCTCTGCCCGTGGGGCACGGGGCTGTTCCTGCTGGGCCTGGTCCCACCCGGTGCCAGCCCTGCCCCTGGGGTGTGTGGGGGCTGCTTGCTGTCCGTGTGTCTGTCCCCATGTCCGTGCCCAGCGTGGGACGGCCAGCAGGGCACTGGGTCAAGGTTTGCTGCCAAGGGTGACAGCTTCCACCACCAGCATCAGCTGTGTTTTCCAGGCAGCACTGCATGATGCATGGGGAATAACTGGGGTTTGTTCACAGGGGTGGAAAAGGAATCTTCCACACTTCAGGTGCCAGTTATCCTCCCACTGAGCTCCCTTTCACGGCCAGAGCCTGTTTCTGTGCACACCAGGGGCAGGGAAGCAAGCAAAGATTGCTCTTCCACAGGCTCCTCCTGGCACTGCCAGCCTTGTTGCCCGAGCCACAAGAAAGGTGTCCACGTGCTGTAGTTCTATGCCCATTAGCCCAGCAGGTCCAGATGAGGCTGCTGAGAGTACCTTGTGCCATGTCACATGCCTGCCAACAGAATTCTGTGACTCTTCTACCTGGGTTCCTATTTTACTCTAATTTGGCAGAGGAAGATAAGACAGAGAGAAGGGATTCAATATTGCTTGGGTTGCAGTTTAGCAGGAAGTTTTAATTTACCAAGTGCCTGAATCCTTTCAGGAAGCTAAAGAGAAGAAACCTTGATATTTGCCAGGAATGGTGGGGAGATATTATGCTGTGCTTAATTTAAATCTTTACATGACATAGAAGCACTAAATGTCCAAGTGCACTCTCCTGCATATCAGCTATGATGGATGCATTGCACTGCTTCCCTTGGTGGCAAGATGAATGACTGAGGTGGAAATACTGGGTAAGATTTGGGCTGAAGGCAGGCAAGAAGCATCTTGGCAGATAAACACAAGTGGGACACATAAGACACACATTGAGAACCTGAAATGCCACATAATTTTTACATGATTGGATTCGTTGCTTCTGTCTGGTATCATTACTTATGTCTAATGCAGTGGTGCTTCCTTTCTTAGCCAACACATGATAATTTAATAAAAACTTTGTTGAACAATTGGCCAGAGAATGAGGAAGGTCCCACATGTAACCAAAAGACAAAAGGCAGTCATCTTTGCAGGGTATTTTTATTCCAATTATTTAAAGTTTCTATACAGCTTTAATTGTCTAGCTAAAATTAAATTAAAGCTTCATAGAAGATCTTAGAGCTGCCCCTGTGTAGGATGTTCTGTACTACTCTGTCCTCGGTCATCTTTTTTGGGCATTCAAATTATTAGCTTCTAATTTGGGTAAAATTTTAGGATTTGTTTAGCTAGAATTTAATTTTCTTTAACTTTCTGGGAACCTTGTCTTCAGTTTCAATTGCTGTCATGTCATATTGCTGTTTCTTGCCTCAAGTGATTTTTTTGCAAGTTTGACATGTTCCTCTTGCCACATTTTTTCAGTTTTACAGTACAGATGCATGAGGAAAAAAGGCTGTGCAAATCATTTCCTCCCTAAAAGTAGAGCTGAAATACCATCATTTTGGTAGGTGTAAGGGAGAGAAGAAAGGAGAAGGAAAAAAGTAAAATAAAAAGTAACCTTGTTTCAGTGGGAAGAGAAGATTCGAGTGGGAGGTGAGATCAGAAGGGAGACAATGATTTTGGGAGGTCTTTGAAGAATTTATGAAAGTGTCATCAAAAAGAGTCATTTTCCAGTATTATAAAAGTTTATCTTGATGCTTCATTTATACCTAAAGGGCATATGCTTCACCTCTCACTGTAACAGGAGCTTTGTGCTGAGTCCTTCCAGACTTTGCAGGCAGCTTTCATGCCTCTGCAGCACTTCCCCAGTGCTCTGCATACCAATAATTGTCTCACAGCACTTCACAAAAAGCACAATGGACGTGGCCTAGGATCAGAGGAAAAAATGGGCAGTATATGCCAGCATACCATCAACTTGAGTCTTTTCCTGAGGTAAGACAGAGATGAGCACTGGGAGGTAAAATATTAGAAGTGCTTTTAGATCCAAGAGCTCATCCTTATTTTCTCAAATGGCAAAGAAAGTTTTTTATTTCATTCTGTATTTAATTCAGGTGTATTTCCTGTATGCACACAGAGGATGAGTGCCATGCCATGGCAGTGTAGTTGTAGCAGGGATGTGACTCCCTGGCTGGGACATGGCTCCTGCTGGCAGCAGGGCAGTGGAACACACAATTGCCCACTTGTGAAAGGCAAATAGTTAGAATTATATCCATGAAGGGACCTGGAAATAACAATGTCATTTGAGGTGTCCAGGCAGGCAGCATTCAGGGCCAGAATCTCCTGCTCAGCTGCTCTTTAGCTCTCTACAGGAGATGCTGTCACTCTTCAGGTTCCTACATCATGTCCTTCCAGGACACTCAGGGTAGGTGACCTTGCTTTGTGTGCTTTGCAGTGCCTGGCAGGGCACAAAGAATGAGTTTTGTGTGGAAGGGAGGAGATTGCCATGCCCACTGACATCATGTTCAAGGCATCCACAAATACATGTGGGAGACTTTACAAGTTTTCTCTTGGCTCAGTTTATACAGGATTTTTTCAACATGTAGTTGCCATGAGAATATTGAGTTAGGTTCTTCTCAATTCTTCTGCTAAAGACTCTCCTATTAACTTAAATAATTATTAATTGAGAAACACTTCTAGAGTAGCCTGCTGGCTGGGACTCTGCCCTGGATTCCAGTCCCTGCTCCACATCCTGGTGAGTGAATCCTGCCTCCATGGCCCTACTGCTGGGTTAAAGGGGATCAGGTGACAGTGGTGTCCCTTCTCCGTCCCATGAGACACACTGGCTCCTCATAGCTCCTATTCCAAAAGGGATTTACAGCTGAAAATCCAAACTGGAGGAAAGCTTGTTGTGAAGGTGCTTTAGAGCCCCACAGTTTGCTCTGTGAGCTGGAATTTACCCTTCACTGACTGGGCAGCCTCTGTGCCTGGCCAATTTAATGATTTCACTCTTTAGCAACAGGCCTGTGAGTCTGGAGTTCAGGATGTAAGAAAACTGTTAAATAAAACATAAGTGAATGCAAAAATAATCATTCAATGGACATTATGAAAGGACAGTAAACCAAACAGTTCAGTCCAATGGATGATGTATAACATCTAAACAAATATGACAACTAATTAAGGATTAGGTTCTGTGTTTTGGATGACAGGCCTTATAAAAATGAACAGCTAGGTTATGTTGGGGGAAAAAAAAAGCTGCATTTTGCAAATGTCAGGCAGACAGTTCAGTAAGCAGAAAAGCTCAGTTATCCAATTAAAATAAATGTGCAGTGTTCTCAATATAAAGAGCTAAAGCATCCTTATGTCGAGGAGTTAAGATGCTGAAATATAAGTGGAACAAAAAGTGCTCTCTATAAAGAATAATGCAATCTATCAAGATTAACATTTTGCATGCTGGCAAAGGCAGATAGTAATGTGTTTCAATTCCTGAAATTGGAAACATTAGACTAAGATCAGTACCAATTTAAACCCCAGGTAACCCCAAATATTGAATTGAATTAATTATTTACAACCACAAAGGGCTAATAACTTGCCCTGATGCCTTCTTTGGGAAATAGATATTTACAGTAGGTGCTCTCCTATTCCCCATAATCCTCCCTGGTACTTCATGTGAAATGTAATTACAAGTTGCATAAATGCAATTTAGGAAAAAGTCTTCCACTAGAAATAATTCTGATTTATTCAGGAGTTTGATTCCTGTCCTGAGAAAGAATGAGGCTGGTTTGAACATTGTCATGTGCATGGGGTGTCAGGGGGAGGCCATAAAGTTTCAAGGCCACCAGTAGGGGACATAGTTAAACCTAATTTTTTTGTTGCTTTCTAACAAAAGGAGGTTATTGTATAACAGTGGAAAGCAAGCAGTGGGGAGGGACCACAATAACAATTAAACTAGGTTGCACTTGATTTGTAGGAAAAAAAGATTCCACTATCTACACTTCCAGCAGAGCATATATTTTTTTTAAGCTGAGATTTAAACCTGTCCTTTGATGCAGGTCTTCAAAATAAGAATTTCTGAGGCTGGAAATGTGTAACAAAATTTCTAAAAGGATATTCAGTTCAAGGTATTTTCAACAGAATTAACATGAAACATATGGATTTTCTGGTGGTTTATAAAGCAGAAAGCAGAACATTATTACTAGGAGGGAGGCTTTACCAGAGCATTAAAATGAAATTCAAGTTTGTGAGGTGCCTGACATATAAAATAAAATCTGTCAAATGTTGAAGTGAGAGGTGATATCTTAGCTCTGCAGTGCTTGAGAAAACATGGAAGAGCATGGCTGTAACACTCCCACCTCTGTTTGATTTCGCCACCCACAGATTTGCCACCTTTTTAATGAAGTGAGCAGTTGCACTTGCAGCTCTGAGTGCCTCTGCTGTCCTCACCTTTATTCTTCTAGAAGCAACGTTTCACGTCTCCTTGGCCACAACTTTTGATGTTCACCCAGAAGGGCAGTGATCCAGCTCCCTATTATTTGAGAAGAATGATGGCCCGGGGACACAGACATTGTTAATTCACAAACTCAGCTGATGAGCTCTGCAACTGAGGTTTCATCACAGACTTGAAATTTCTGGGGCCCCGTTGCTCTACAGTTAAAAAGCAAACAAAGTTCTTTCAGGAAAAATAGCAAGCAAGAGAAAAAAAAATAGTTTTATCTGTGAAGCTGAAAAGCAGCTTTTATTGGCAGTTCTCTTACACTAAGAATAGAGAGAGAAATATGCATGTTGCTACAGCTGGTAAATTCTGCCAGAGAGACAAGAAATTCTTATGGGATGTCTCTAGATTCTGGTACATGTCTTTATTTTTCTTTTTAATTTTTAGTTGTATTTCTAAACTTGACCCTCTGCTCGGCCACACAATAAAAATTCAACATTTCCCCCTGTGCTCCCCCAGCATTGGCCCCTAATCCCTGATTCCCCTGGCAAGAACCATCCATAACCCTTGGACATGGTTTGTGCCCTGGGATTAAGAGGAAGGCATGCATCAGCAGAGCATGCTGCACCAGTCCTCCACTCTGAATCCACTCTGAAATCACCTCTGGAAAATAAGAAGTGGCAACATGAATATGATAAGCAGAGCAACATGGCCTACTTTCTGATAATCTTCTTTTATAGCTTTATTCTCGGTGGCTTTGAGGGGAAGTCACTGCAGAAATCGTTTTGCCCAGTGCCAAAATAACGGAAATACATGCAAATTTGTGCTCTCCTCCAGTTGTCTGTCTTTTTGTCCTTTAGTCAGCCTCATCCTGCCACCACTCTACAGAATTTCATACCTGTGTGGAACCCAGCATAGGACTGGGGACAGGGAAATAGGATATCATTACTGGAACACCCTAAGAAACAAATCCCCAGTAAAATGAATTATTGTAAGGCAACAGGAGATTTGGGAAAGTGAAAACCAACGAAGTTATTCCTGTTGAAGGTCAGAAGAAACTTGGTGCCAGCAGACACCACAGCTAGCACTGACCTGCCCAAACTGAGAGGGGATCTCCAGAACATTGTCACCTCACACCAAAGCACAGACAGGATTATTTGAAAGCCCCCAAAGCCACTTGCCTTATTTTGATGAGGTGTTTTCAAGTTGTTTTAGACAAAGCCCTCCCAGGGTTTTCAGAGACTGAAGTCACCTGAAGAGAGAGGTGTGGTCCAATTGCAGACTTGTTTGCCTAGAACTTTCACAAAGAACAGTTCCAACTTCTTTTTTCTTTTTAATTGTGAGAATTCTTCACTTTTTCTACAAATATAAAAGTCCTTCTTCCTACTAATTTCTTTCCTAAATTGAGAATTAATTTTCTTCTCCATGTTGTCAGAATTAATTTTAAAGATTAAAATAAATAAATAAATAAATAGAAAAGAAAAAGAAGGAAAAAGAAGATGTGTTGGCAATGCTGCAGGTCTGCAAAGGAACACAGCACTGAGGTAAAGGAAGGCAGGTTGCTGAGTGAGTAGGTCCTAGGAATTTTAAATAAGCTTAAGACTGCTAAAAGGAAAAGTCATGAGGTCTCTAGTGTTTGTGAACATGCTGCAGAAAAGCAGCATTAAAAAAGCACATTAAAAGTGAAAGTTTTCCATTCTCTGTTGTGTAAGCACAAGCAGGCAACAACACCAACAGTGTATTTTAATCAGAGAAGAGCTAACAGCTTAAATTTGCTCATTTGCAGGGTTCAGCCCAGAGCTCATATGCACTTAAGGTGATTTCTGTAAATTCAGGAATGGATGTCCCAAAACAAATTGATACTTTTTTTTTTTTTTTTAAAGTTAGGTCTAAAAAACTTTTACCAGGGAGATAGAATTTCAGGATTTTAGAATTAACTAATTAAAAGCCTGGTTTGGGGCAGCTGTGTATGTTTAATATGAGTCACATGCTAGCTTTATTTTCATCCTTGCCCATCGTAGTTCATTCACTGTGTAGTTTCTTAGAAAAAAGGAGTTTTGAACTCACTGAAAACATTTCACTCATTTGTTGAAAACTCCACCAAAGCAGGAAAATCCCCAGACTGTCCTGCTCCTGCTGGGCCCACAACAGGAGGGACCCTTAGAGCAGATGGGCCTTGGGCAGCGGCAAATGCGAACCACCAAACCCAGCCCTGAGGGGCTCCAGGTACCCCTGCTTAAACTGGGGTGCATCAAACAGCAAACATCACTAAATAATCATGAATGCACACTGCAGCACACCAATGCAACCATCCCAGGGTCAGTGAGACCTCACAGGGTGTTGTCTGGGTGGGGAACTCCAAGCTGGCAGCTGGGCCTGCAGGGTGGGCAGGGACAGCCAGGCTGGGATGTCACAGGCTGGGCACCTGGAGGGGCTCAGGGGTGGCTGATGTCATCTTAGCGTCATCTAAGAGACTTAGATTACCTAAACTGAAGGCCTTCAAAGCCTTAAACAGGAGTTAAACCCTCTTAGTTTCTGCTGAAGTCCACAGGCTGTCACCCTGCATCCCCTAAATGCAGCTCAGGTGCTTTAATTTAGCTAGAACCTTTCAATTTACTAGACAGATGGGCTTTGATCCCTCACGTGTGTCACCCTCCTGTAAGGCCACAGTCACAGCTGCTGAACCACAGGAGAGCCATGGCAATCCTTTATATGAACAAGGTCCATCCCAGCCCTGTGGGGTTGGGGTTCCTATCCCAGCACTGGTGCCTGTGCCCCTGTGCAATGGGGAACAGAGGCTGCCCACTCCTTTTTCCCACATTGCTGCACAGAGAATTTATTTTCAGCCATCAAAGGTAAATTTGACCGTGAAGAAAACGTAGAATTGAGGCTTTTCTCCCTCTAAGTTGCATTCCTCCACGCGCACAGGATAAATTAATAAAATGTTTTTTTACCTTATGCTTTCCTGAAAATTTTCTCTAATAACTCAGCCTAAATGAGTTATTTAAGAGGAATTCAAAACTGAACTTTCCTAGAATCTCAAGTGTGAAAGCAAATCAATTCTATAATGCACCTGATGATAACGTAAAGGAAAAGGACAAATACTTATGTAAGAGAAGGAAACCAACAGTCTTGTCAGGAAGTTGGGAGGCTTAACTCTTCAAGTCACTTTTAAATGTCTCCCCATGACTAGAAAAATTCCCAGTAGCTTATAGCTGAATAGAAAAATTGCCCCAGGACACTTCATCCTTGCATAACAATGAAAGAAATGTGCTGAAGAGTGATACAAAACAATGCAGAAAACTTTTTACCATTAGTGACGGGTACAATGCCATGCCTTCTTCTACAACAGGCCCTGAATCTTTCAGAGTTTAACTAAAAACTGAAAAAGCCTCAAGATGGGCCATGAAGGGGTCTGGGAAATCCCCCATGTTGGACATCTGTAAAACATCTGGGACTTCCCCCGGCATGTGGAGTTGCTTGTTGCTAAAATGGCTTTACTGAAATGTTGCTAAAGTTTTAAAGAGTACTTCTAAAAGAGAACAACTGTGATTGCACTGTTTCCAGCAATAATTGCATTCCTATGGTGCAGCTTATGAAGGTTTTCTGAGATCTTACTTTTGCGTTTGATCCAGGAGAAGCAGTTTGCCTAAATAACTCAACTCAGTGGGATTTTTTTGTTGTTGTATTTCCTCTGAAAGCTTTTTTTTTCCTTTTTTTTTTTTTTTTTTTTTTTTTTACAATTCCTAATATGAAACCAGAGCCTGAGAAGATCAAACAGCAAGTAAAGATTTAAAGAGCATAACACAGGTTCTGGAACTGAGGAAAAGATCCCCACAAAACAAATAAAAGACCAAAGAACCCCCTAGAGTAGATTGCTACTCTCTCTGTATATTAACCTGACTTTAAATGGCAGGAGTTCCTTTGGGCTCATTTTTAAGTGGATATAATAGCTGTCTTTTAAGAGAAACCTGGGAAAAAGGGATGGACAGGCAGAGGAGAGATCTCCAACATCCTTACAGAGCCATTCTTCCCTGGGACTACCTCCACCAGTGCTGGGGAGATCTATGCAAAGTCATTTTACATGGAATAAAGACCTGTCTGTAGCCACCTTCTCTTCCACAGGCTCTGCCTTGTGGAGAGCACAAAGGCATTTTCATTTCCCTCTTTGCTATTGCATTTGCTGGGAGTATCCTGACAAAGGCAGGAAGAATGAATCTGACTCCATGTTCTCAGAAGGCTAATTTATTACTTTATTATACTATATTATATTAAAGAGTACTATACTGAATTATACTAAAGAATACAGAAAGGATACTTACTAAATGCTAAAAATATAATAATGACAACTTGTGACTCTTTCCAGAATCCTGACACAGTTTGGCACTGATTGGCCAAAAACAACTCCCAGCAGAATGCAATGGAACAATCACCTGTGGGTAAACAATCCCCAAACACATTCCAGACAAGCAAAACCCAGGAGAAGCAATTGAGATAAGAATTGTTTTCCTTTCCTCTGAGGCTTCTCAGCTTCCCAGGAGAAAAATCCTGGGTGAAGGGATTTTTCCAGAGAACATGAATGCTACACTGTGCAGCCAAGACATGTGGCAAACGCAGCCATTTGGGTTTCAAAGCCTTTGTTCTTCGCCCCTGACTGATATACAGCACTGTGACAGGCATAAGTTTTCCCCTTATTCAGCATGAAATTAACTTGACGTGCTCAAAGCAGCAGAGCTATCAAGCCCGGATCATAATCAGCATTGGCTTCTTGGGGGACCCTTCCCAGCCCAGCGCTAACTTGGGGTCTGTACTCACCATGAGCCCCACGGGCACCCCCAGCACGCTCCACGTGTGCTCTGCAAAGGGCCAAAGAAGGGATGGATGCTCCCCCTGTGTAGCCACACTTCTCCTCACAGAGAAAAGCAAGGCAATCTTCCCAAAAATATTTCTGAGATTCACATTCTCTGAACTTCAGAGAAAGGACAAACAATTCTTATCTCATTTGCTGTGCCTGTGTTAGTGCAAAAGTAGAATGCAATATGGAGATTGTTTATCCAAAGTGATGATGTTATGTTTCCTTGACCTATCAGGGCCAGATATGTGTGTGTTGGGGCTGTCACTGACTGTCACGAGATTCTGTGCAGTGTGTGCAGAGTTGAGTGCTTGGCAGATTCAGTTTAGATGTAATGTAATATAGTGCAATATTATATAGAATAATATATTATTATTAGAATATAAAGTGAAGTAATTAATTATAAAGTAATTAATTAGCCTTCTGATAAGATGGAGTCAGATGCATCATTCTCTCCCCTCATCGGAGGGGAAAATATCTACTATACCCCTGTCCTCTCCAGCCTCCATCTGCAGCCCCAGAGCCACAGAAGGGATGGATGCTCCCCTTGCCCTCTCCCTGCCCTCTGCAGCCCCAAAGCCAAAGGAGGGATGGATGTTCCCCTTTTTGTTCCCCCTGCCCTCTCCAGCCTCTCTCTGCAGCCCCAAAGGCGTCGCCAGCCAGCCCAGATGCGTTGTTTTAAATATGCTCGTAATGAGTAAATGCACCCGCAGCCCTTCAGAGCTGCTGTTTCCAATGTTTAAGTGCCTTTTGGGAAGCTTTTAGGCTGAAATGTTGCTGTTAAGACACTGAAATATGAGTAAATCTTGCAAACGACACAAGTTCTAATGTTCCTCGTTTCTGTGGCGCTGCACGCTGTGCTAATGACCCGGTGACTGGATTTGCTGCTTTGGAAAGCAGAGCTCTGTGCTGTAAAACTTTCATCTAACTCGAGCTGCCTCTCTCTAACGAATTTTTTATTTGTTTACTTGTTGTTTCAGTAGAATTTAAAAGTAGCAATTAAAAAAGTCCAGCCAACCAAGCCCTCGTCCCCTAACGAGGAAGTTGCCTTAATTCAAGATCTAATATAATGATGAGGAAAACATTGTGCTCTGTCCAGTAGAGTGATAAGAAGTTAAGGAAGATGCATAAATATGCTGGTGTTTTACATGAACAGGACATGCATAATTCATGTGAAGGTTTACACTCACACCAGCCACCACAGCTACATTTTCCACTCAGCTCTGCCTGCCCTGACTCCTGTTTCTTGGTCAGAAAATCCTGATGTCCTTTGAACCCTGGCTCTCCTGGGAGTTCCCATGTACTTTGTTTGCTACAGGGTGGAGGAACTCCTGAGTGTGGCTGTGCCAGGCAGGGAGGCTGACCTGGCACACTCAGCATCTCCACAGTGGTTTGAAGCAGAACCTGAGCAACCAGCTTTCCCTCTGAGCCTTGGAAAAGAGGCCAGGGATTAAGAAGAAGCAGGGGTAGACAGGGAGAGTGTGGTATGTAACACCACAGGAGAGGAGGAGAGCCATGGAATGAAAGGAGGAGCAAGCCAAGGAGACTGTGCACGTCTCACCTGGGGACATGGGTGTCTCCCCTGGATTAGGGAAGGGGAATGTGGGAGCCAAGCTGCATCCGATGGTGGCTGCCAGTGCAGAGCTGCTCCCCTTTGCCTTCTGCTGAGAAGATCTGTGTGATGCTGGAGGACCACAGGCACAGGGAAAATAAAAAATTACAATTCCTACAGCCAAGGTCAACACTGTCATCTCGGCTTGTTCTGGTGGAGCTCACAGGAGGAGCATGGGGACACACTGATGCTCCTGGCACTCCCACCTGCCCTTCCTGCATGGAGCCCTGGGCACAGCCACCCCTTTGTCCCCAGGTTTGCTTTGCTTAGGACTAGGAAAAAATTAATTTGCATACAAAAGTAAATAAACCCCCAGCACTTCTGTTTAAAAAGCAGGGACCAATATTTACTATGTGTTTATTTACTGTACTGCTGGTGAAAACAATGTTATTAGAAAAATAAATGGGCAAAATATGGTGATTTTTGTCTTATTTCTGAGCTAACTGAAAAGATGAGAGATAAAAGCTGTAAAAGCTATTTGCAATGAAATCCCTGACTGCTCCCCCCTGTCCCTCCACAGAGCGGGGACTGTCACAGTCCTCCAAGGGCTGGCGAAGAAATGTGTCCTTGTGGCCACCAGTCTGGCTGTGGCCGTGCTGGCTGTGGGTCACTGGCAGGGGTAGGGGCGTTTCCATCTCCATGCCTTGAGATGTCCTGTGCCATCCTTTGGGATGTCCTGCGCCATCAGCCCCTGGCACAAGCCCAGCACGGCTTGGCAGAGAGAGGGGACGTGGCAAACACAGCCCTGAGTGCAGAGAAGAGGAGAAGGAGCCCTGGGGAGTTTGGGCAACAAGCAGAGCAGTGCCAGCTCCCACTGATCACACAGGAGGGGTGAATGTCACTGCTCCCCATCCAGGGGTCTCCAGCTCAGCCTGCACCCTCTCAGGGGCTGGTGGGGAGTGGGATTCTGCAGTGCAAGGACCAAACTGAGCCGTGGGAGGGGAGGGCACAGAGGGACAGGAGGTTTGGCAGAGCTCTGGACAGAGGGACCAGCATCTCCTGTGACCTCAGCGGCCTCAAAACCACACAGAAACCCCCTCCCCGTTATTGCTTTTTTTTAAAGCTACTCTCGGTTCCAAAACTTTATATTAGAGCTCCAAAAGCAGACAGAATAGTGTGTTTTGAGAGCTGTAGGTCTTTATTATGGTGAAATCATAACATCTAAAATCCAATTCAGCCCTTGCTATAAATAAGTATAATGAAGAATTTAATGATATTTCCACTAAAATTAGTCAGAAGGCAAACTTTAAAAAATGACACAGATCATTAACTGGGAACATTTCTCAGAAGAGATTTGTTATATTAAAAAGGCACTGAAATTACTAGCGTTAATCAACTGTATTGTATTAAAAACTCTGTATAGATTAATTAAGTACTTTAAATATGAAGAAATAAAAAAGTGGGGATATAGAGGAGGAATCACAGACTTGAATCTCAGTCTCTTGACATGCTACTTCCCCTGAACTTCTTAAGCACCTAATTTAGTAAGAATTCAAATTAAATACTTATTCTTGGCTGGTCTAAGCTGTTTTTAATACCCTATTACATAAGTAACAAGATTCCTGGCATGACTTTTCATTTACTTTCCTCAGATACAAATACTGGGCTCTTGTCCCTGCCACACCCTGGGCTCAGTTGAGTCAGTAAGGGCCACAGACAGTCAGCAAAACACATTTTATAGCATTTTTGAGATATTTAGCTGTGGTTCTTTGCCTTCAGGACCTGGCACTTTTAGGTGATCTCCCGCTGGAACAAATCTGGGCTTGTTTAGCCACTGACTGCAGAGAGGAAGAGCATTCAGCTCATACACCTTAATTTGTATTTGCCAATGAGGGCAATTTGCCTCTGCACTGCTGCTCCCTTGGGTACCAGGCACTTAAAACAACCTCAGTTCAAAGTACCAACTTTAAAAAAAAAAATAAAAAAAGCAAAACTGTGACATAGGCAGGCTGCATTTTATCTTTCTCCTTGTGGGAGCCGTGGAGCATCATCTCTGTCCTGCAGGCTGAGCCAGCCTTGCACAGGTTGGAAAGTGAGGTTATTCTGTGGGTGGAAAGCAGCAGCATCAGGCCCTCAGAGCCCTTGCTAGCACAGGCAGCAGCTCCAGGAGTGCTTGTTCCTCTCCTGTAGCAGCACACCCCATTGGCAGAGATGTTATACACACAATTAGAATATTCACTGTCAGCTCCTGCAGAAAAATGTGCTTTACTCTTATGGCATGGGAAAAACAAAGTTGTATTTTCCTGCCTGGGTGTTGCAGTGTTTTTGCCAGATCCATTTGTACCAGGGGTACTTCAAGGACAGGAAAAACTAACAGAGGTGCTCCCTCCATCTGCAGCACTTGGACTATAAAGGAGAATCTGTAAGAGAGGTCAGCAAAGCTGTCCTCACCCTACCTGCAAAATAACCAGTCTTTTCTTATAGGCAGACACACAAATTTACATTTCTACATGAAGAAAACTATAGCCAGTCTTCTTCCCATCCTGCCCATGCAAAGTCCCAGCCAGGCCCCTGAACAGGCTGGGGGCTGACCCACAGAAACCCGAACCAGCTGTACACTCTGCCCAATCCTGTGTGCACTGCAGAGGAAATTTCTCCCAGGGATCATAGAACCTTTTACTGGTTTAAACTAAACATTCAGACTTGAAAGCTGGGAGACTTACATTTTTATTTTTTTTAATGGATTTAGTATTAACAAAATAAAATAAAAAATATAATTCTGGTGCAGTTTGACTGGCTCAGTAGCAGGTATTATCATATATCCTTGTCTCCCAGTTTCTTATTTCAATTGTGTGGTGCTTTAAATGACACTGGATAATACAGCAGAGTGTGTGTCAGAAACAGGTCACCAGCTGATTTTCTGCAGCTGCTTTATGGAAAAATATATTCCTTAAAACTCAAAAGCTCTTCAGCCAAGGCCCCAGTACTTGAGGAGCTGTTGTATATTCCAGGTTTGTTATAGTGCAGTTCACATTCTGGGCACACTCTTTAGTTGTGTGATAAAAAACACTGACATAGATTCATGTAAAATGCAGTAACCTAAAATGTTTGTAGCCACATACTATCACTGAAACAGAATGAAGTACATGTATATTTTATTTTATTTTATTTTATTTTATTTTATTTTATTTTATTTTATTTTACTTTTATTTTATTGAGATATTAAATCAGAGATTGTCTTCACCTGTGAAACTCAACTCGGTGGACACACTTGTAATTACATTAATTAAAAACATCTGGACACTGTTTCATAGCTTTATGCTACATGAAAAACATATTTTTCACAATTATTTTAAAAATAGATATTTTTAAAACTTGGATTTTCTCTTTTTATTGATGTTTATTTCTATTTTTTTCCTCCGAAACACAGTTTATTTTGCTATTGGTCAGGGAGTAAGATAAAAACCTGAAAGGAGCTACACCTGAAGGTAATACCTGAAACGAGCTACACCTGTGTTTTATCTCCCAGGCACATTCCAGGGTTGATTGCTAATGAAGAAAAGCTGCTTGTGAGGGGCTGGGTATTAAGGAGAGGCTTTGTGGGGCGCCAGTTTGTGCCCCTGTGGGTTGCATGGTGGCTATATGGTGCCTGTATGGTGGTTTCTTTGGTACAGTGAAATAGTGAGATTTGGCACGCACTTTCTGTTTTGGGAGAAAAGTGTTTTGTCTGTCAAGATGTTTGTGCCTCCAGAAAATAATGATCTGGCTGTGTATTGTTTGGTGCAAGCGGCTGTTTGTTCCACTTTTCAACTTTTGTTGAGAGACAAGAGAAAAAAATCTGAGTCTTGGAGGTGATTCTGGGCAGGGAGGGGATGGATGAAGGATTGATGTTGAGCTGGGGAAAAGGAGAGTGTGGGGGGCAAAGTACTTTAGGTTTTGTGTTTGTTTCTCACTATACAAGCTTGCTATGAGTTAATGGAGTCTCATCCATTCTTTAAGTCAAATCTTCTTTGTCTGGGATGGTGATTGGTGAGTGCCTTTGCTTCATCTCTACTCAGAAGCATTTTGTGTTTCCATCCCCTTGTCCTGCTGGGAGGGTTTCTGCCAGTGACCAAGGGCTTGTGGTGCTGGAGGAGCACTTGGAGGAGAGTCAGTACCTTGGAATTGGGCAGATTCCCCTGGAGAAAGAGAGAAAAGGGTTTTGGGGATAGAAACAGGGAGGCTCTTCTAAGCAAGAGGGAGAAAAAGGTCTTTGGCTAAGAAGGGTAAGATAATTGGGGGGTGTAATGTAATCAGCTAAGACTAATGCCACATAAGGCTTACAGAAGCTAAAACTTCAATCCAAGCAGTGAGTTTTGAGGAGTACTTGGAAAAGAGGGATATGATGCTCTAAAGGTATCTTTAGGCCTGACTTAGGGGTGCTGTTTATCCACAGTCAGCTGAGAGTGAAGCCCAATGTAAAGCCCAGTGCTGCACATAACCATGCACAGCTCCTGGCCATGGCTGGGCTGGGCTTGGGGGGCTCTGGGGTCTGTGCCCCACGCAGTGGCACTGAGCAGGGTGCCTGGTCAGCAGCTCCTGCCAGAGGAGGCTGCTGGGATCAGCTTTGATGGAGTGCTTGGGTTGTTTGCTCAGGTCCTTTCCTGGAAATGCAGCAGAGCTGCACTGCTCAGCAGGCCACCAGCACTTCATCTCACTCTTAATATCTGCCTCTTGCAGTATTTGTGCTATTCAGGTAGAGCTACAGCCCAGAAGTTTCAGTGAGTTAATAACTCAGACTCTGTTTGTGGTGCAGGCTCATCCAGGAGAAATGAACAAATATTGTTGCCCCAAATCTGCACTGAGTGTGAATGTCGGTAAGGTTACATCACTTGGTTACAGTCTATGTCATTGAGACACTTGGCTTGAAATTTGAAGTGATTTAAGTTTAATTTTGGCTCAAGAATCTGCGTAAACTGGAGCACAAACGTTATCTTGGCTTTTTTTGCTTTGGCTGGAAGGTGCCAATGAAGTTCTGTAAGAGGCCATCAAGGCCAGAACCCAAGAGCTGTGACCCCAGAGGGAGGAGAAGGCATTAAAATGAGTCAGCTGTGTCCCTGCACTCAGATATAAGTTCTTAAATTGTGAAGCAGGCTCTTACAGCCAGCAACAGAAGTGAGCTTGCCAAGGAAATAACCCTGGAGGAGTTCCTGCTCTGCCTTAGAAGGAAGAGAGGAGGATCATATATTTGCATATCCCCAATCACACAATGGATGAACAGGTTTGAAAACTCCCTCCAAAATGCCTGTTTGCTTTCTGTTTGTACTTGTGGGGTTTTTAGTTTCTCTTCTATTTCAGTACAGTAGCTGGGGTTTTTCATGTGCTGTTGGTGTCCTCTAGGTGATACCTGGCCCCTGGTATTACTGAAAGTAGTGCTAACAGCAGAAATAGAAGTGTCTGTGCTAGAATAGAGAAGTCACATTCCACAAAAACATTTCTCTCCAGGCTGAATGATCTGAGCAGAAGTGTGCTCCAGCAAAGCTTTTTTTTTTCCCCTCACTGCTGGTCACTGACCCCAGCCTGTCTTTCCCTGCTGATGGAAGGTGGTCATGGCTTGGAGGTAGAGGAAGCCTGGGTGGGAAACATGCTGCCATCACACCAAGATGTGCTTTCAGTGTGAGCCACCACAGTGGAAATGCCTCACATTCAGGTAGAACTACAAGTGCAGCATGGAAATAAATGGTCCTGGAAGTTCCTGTGTCTCAGTGATGACTGAGGACCAGGTACAGGCAGTGTGTCCTCATGGCTATTCATACTGTGTTTAGGAGAGAGAAATAATAGGCAATCTCTGAGTTGCTGAGGTTTTCAATTGTCTGAAGTGGTGCAAGGAGCCGGCACTTCTTAATGGGGTTTTGTGGTTTCACTGCACGTGTTTCATTTGAAGGTAAAGAGTATTTGCACAGGCACTAAAATAGAGTGGAGAAGAACTGTATAGAATTTATGCTGCCCCTGGGGTTAAGAGTGTCCATATCTGACGGTTTATGTCCACCTTTTCTTGCAGAAATGATTGCAGGGTGAATTTTAAGTACTTTATCATGTGCAGGATTTGTAAATGCACAGGAGCTGGGTTAGGGCTCTTGTGCTTGGAAGGAGGCTGCTCTAAGCCTGGTGCTCTCAGAAATCATGCCTACCTATGCAGCAGGCTTAGTTTCAGGAGCAACCTGCACTTGGGCTGCCTAATTCTGAACCAGCCCCAAAATTAGACTTAATATGTGAAACCTGAGAGTCTGTACATTGGAATTGGAGTTTCCAGAAACAAGAAATGGATTCCTGTGAGCACAGAACCAGTTAGTTTTTATTTTCTTTCTGTTGCTTAGCATGTCAGTGATAGCTGTAGACATAAATAATTTTGAGAAATAAAATTATTTCTATCCTGAAACTTTGAATGAGAAAAAATATGTGTTTTGTGTAAAGAAACTGAAACTTAATGGAGACTGTGACCAGGAACTTTAATGGAATGTTTCAGGTGCTCATCCAACCAGTGAGTGCTCAGAAATACAGCACTTGAGCAGCAGTTTGTGCTAGTGGTAAACAGCCATCATGATGTTCTCTCTTGTTGTATTACAGTTTCAATGTTCCGCCATGCAGAACTGTTGGTTCTGTTTGCTTGTGTGCAGCCATTGCCTTGGAGTGAGCGAGCCATGGAGGAGAATGCCTTTGTGAGGAATCCCTTTGGAGCCCCACAGCCCAAGGATGGATGCCCCAAGCTGCAAGGGGAGTTCAGCACTCTGAGTTTGGGAGCAGGAATTCACCCTGTCCTTGCTTAAAAATGGGTGTGCATCTCCTCAGCTCCTACCCCTGCCCCCTTTTGATTTAATATTTAGGTCAAAACTAGAGTTGCACACAAATGGGAAGTTGAAATGAGAGAGGATGATTGCCAGCACTGTGTTTGAAACAAATTATAGACCAGAGCAGGTCAAACCCCCTTGAATCACAGTGACTTGTTCCTGCTCAGGATTACCAGGATGTGCATTCAGTCCTTGTAAATGGGCTTCAACTTTTCTGAGCTGCAGAAGAAAGTTGGATTAACATCTCTGTGCGTTTTGCCACTTTCTGACAGCACTGCAAGCTGCAGGCTGGGGACTGGATTCCCACACAGGGTAGACACTTGAACAAAAGTACAGCGCTAAGATCATCATTGTTTTGACCTTTCTTCTCCTTTTCTGCTCAATTCCTACTGTGATCAATCAATAGCTGCTGCGGGAACCCTGGGTCAATATAATTTAAACTGGTTAGTATGTCAGGATGATGCCACTTCAAATACTGTAGCAGTCAAACCTCGCTGTATAAATAAAAAAATCCCATGTAGTAGAAAGAAAGCAGGTGTTTTTTTTTTTTCTTTGAAACATTTTTGAGCTGACAACTCTGGATTTATGCTGACATAAATTATTCTTGTAAAAACAGAAACAGACAAAAATCCTTGGGAGAGCTGCTTCCCTAATCTCAAGCAGATCTGAGGGGAAAACCAAGAGATGGGTTTGAGCATGTGAGAAGCTGGCTTTGTGTCTCCCTTACAGCTTAGGCTCAAGTGCTCTGCTTCATTAAACCTAAACGTAAAGCAGTTGTACCCCAGCCTTCTGGCTTAAGAAAGCAGCGAGAGTTTGTTATAAAACTCCTTGCTTGACCAAGGTTTTGTTTCCTCTTGTGAGAAAAATGTGTCTTAGCTTGGTGGTGGAGCTCTGGAGCACCTGTAGGTGTTGAGAGGTGTTCAGGCTGCGCTCCCAAACTGGGGTAGGGCTCCCCTCTGTGGGATTTATCCAAGGTAGTTACTATTTTTTTGGTAAACAAAGGGAATCTTAGCTTGCAGACTTAATGGAAAACATGAACCATCTGTGAATGTTACTTGCAGCTCATTTACTTCATTGGCAAATATTAAACGGTGTTGTAAAGAGCCACTGAAATTATGGAAATGGGTTTTAACATTAAAATCAAAGTGCAATTAGAACATTTCATTGCATAATTGTTTGGCAGACTAAGCTAGCAAGTAGAAGATACCCAGCTTTCTGATTTATTGGCCACAGGTTGCGTCTTTAGAACTACAGAAGCCGAGATATGTTTTTGTATTTATATTTTTTTTAATGATCTGCACAATTATGAAAAGGCAGTGCTCACAACATCTTGGGGTTTATTTTGTACGACTGTTTTACATTTCTAAACTGTAATCTCTGTTTTCCCTAATCAGCATAAAATGGAACCTGCAGGATTTAGCGTCAGGGGTACAGACAGCAGCAGCTTCTTGTTTTTCCCCCTGTGTACAACCTCCTCTGGAACATATAGCTTGCTTGGTTTTAATTATTATTCAGATAAAAGAAAAAAAAAAGGTTCATCACCAGTGTGGCCCAGAGTGTTTTGTAAGTAAACACCACCTTACAGCAGACATACAATCAATCCCAAAACATGATTTTTACATCTGCAGAAAAAAAAGACATTAGATTTAGTGTTGGAATACCTAAAAACATTATATATATTTGTAAAATACAATGTTAAAATTTATTTGCCCAAAGCATGTTACAAATAGTCTCTAGTTTTCTGTTTCATAGGGAACAATGAGGGATTGTGATAGGTAAGAGCTAGCCAGTGATGCATAGAGTCCTTGTGCTTTTAATTTATGTATGGAGTGCTCAGAGTAAGAATATATTTACTGTCTCATGCAGCTGAGCACTAGGGGCTCAGCCCTGGGAATGAAATAACATGTAGTTGAAATTACTGCACAATTCTTTTTACTGTAAAAGCTTTTCAGAAACTGTCTCTTTCTGTTCAGTGTTTGTACGTTAGGGTCCTATTTGTGCCTGGGTTCCCAGGTGCTATTGCAATGCAAATAATTGTATTTTTTTAAAATGCAAACTGTGAGCTCCAGTGTTGCTTCAGGAGTAAATATTTAAGTACCTTTAATATTGAACATTTGCTGAATGCCTTGGTACTGCTGCTATAACTGTTTAGTTTATTTATTTGTGGAATAATGTTAGTCTTGGGGGGGAAAAAAGTGTCTGCTCTTGAGATCATGTTTGGGGTCCTCTGTACTTTTCTGGGTAGGCTGAACAAGAATTACAGCAGGTGATTTCAGCACTAAGGTGAAATTGTATGGGAATATTGCTCCTGTGGGGGCAGAGGTGTTCTGCCAATCAGTATTAAGGTGACTTCTTCTCAGGGAGCACTGCTGCTCTGTGGAAATGCACTTTACTGCTCTGCCTGAGCTGTGCAGTCTCTGGGCACTGCAAATTACTGAACAAGTAGGAGAGCAACTCTTGTAGCTTGTGGCATTACAGGTGGTGCCAACATGAAGCATGTTCCCAGAAGCACACAAGGATAATGCTAAAATGTGGATATTTCCATGCTGTTTGGCTCAAAGGCCAGGTGTCCTGTGGCTCCTGCAGCAGCCAGGGTCCTCCAGTGATGCTGATGCTGGGGGTCTCTGGCTCTTGTTCCAGCTAAGCCACTGTTCACCTGGGCAAGAACAGGTGTTTCTTAGCAAATGCTTTAGGAACAGAAAAAATGTTTATTTGATCTTTGATTCCTTCTGCCTGTTCTTTTTAATATGAGTGGGGTGGATTTCAGTCTGGTTTGGGCATGAAAAGCAAACTATTTTTCTGGTCTTGGTTTTACATTGAAAACTCCCATGGGTTGAGGCTGTTACCAACATACTGTTCTTTGGTCGTTGAAAACAAGAAGCAGCTGGCCATTGTGGGTGTGTTATCTGCTGGCAGCTGCAAATCCAGCCCTTCAGCTGGCCCTTTCCAGCCTCCACAGCACTGGGTGCCCTTGCTCTGGGCTCTGTGTGTCAGCTGGAGGCAGCCCCTGCCCCTGGTGGGTGCACCCTCCATGAGAGATGTGCAGGTGATGGTGGTGAGGCAGAGGTTTGGAGGCACGGTACGTGCTCAGGATGTGTTGGCCAGGGTGGTACCTGCAGGTCAGGAATCCAGTTTCTACCCTGGTACTGGATGAGCAGCTGACACGGGATCTTTAATCACCTCTGAGAGCTGAGCTCCTGTCTGTGAGTTGCTGTGTTGAGCAGAGCCCTCCCTGTGTGGCTTTAGATAGGGGTCTCTGCCACAGCTGAGTGAGTTGAGACATTTGGGAGCCGAGGCCAAGGAGTTGTTTTGTGCATTCTGGGCCATTCCCCTGCATTCATGTGCTGCAGGGTTTGGTGTGAAGAAGCTGGCAGGTTCCTTGCCTCGCCATCAGTAAATACATGGATCACACACAGCATTTCTTTAAAGGTAAAGAGCTAAAAAAAAAATCTCAGCAAGCCTCATGCAAACGAGCCTGCCTTCTCAATACAATTTCCCTGAAACACCAACACAGTGCAGGTCTTTGTAATGTGATAAATCAGCTGAAGCAGCAGGAATTTAATGTAGTTGCTAAGGAATAGCAACTTTTTTTGAGCACCTCTGGAGGTTAATTGATGAAAGGATTTTGAGTTGATAAACACAACAGGAGGATTTGGATGTTTTCTCTCAGATGAAAACCTGTGTAGTCTGTGCTGCAAGATATTTATTTAACAAGAACTGTAAGTATGAAGCTCTAAGACAATAATTTCCCCTCCTAAAAAAAAGGCCTTTATTTCAGTCTGACGTATCCCAGGATCACTGTGACATCCCAGATAATTTCAGATCCCTTCAGGGGTTTGGTGCTTAGATACATGTACATGCTAATCCACAGAGTAGATGGAGCAGGAAGATGACCTCCGAGCTGTGAATCCCCATGGATGGGAAGCAAACAAAAAGGAATGGACTAAGGCAACTTTGCAATATGAGGCTGGCACATGGTGATGATAAACAGTCAACACTGGCACAACGCTGTTGTTTAGCTTTCAACTGAGTTAGTCTTGCTGCTACCACTGGGAAAACTAATAACATAACAAATGAAACTATTGTTCAGTTTCATTAAAAAGAAATCTGATAAGATGGGGAAAATTGAATTAGCCAATCTCAATAGAGTTGCTGCTTGTTGGAGCAAAAGCAATATCATCTCTAATAGAATATGTCCCAGATAGTTTTGGCTGGCCCATGCAGCCATGCAGTGTGAATTGTGTGTGCAGATGCTGGCACAGCCCTGCAGCAGGCTAATGGGAGCATTAGTGGGTCAGCACTCTGCATCTCCAGCAGCAGCTCCACGGCCAAGGCTGGCAGTGCTACCTGTGAGATCAATGAGATGAATTGATTTCTCTTGGCAGAGCAGGCTGAGGCTTCCTTCCAGGGAGGCTGTGGTGCCCTGCTCTGTGTGTCAGGTGGGCCCTCCCCTGAAATCCTCAGCCTGAATGAATGCTCTGCTCTGGCTGTGGCTGTAGCTGCTCTGCCAGGCTCAGGGACCACCTGGATTCCTATCTTAAAAATTCAGCTTTGGAATCCATGTTGAAAGACTTGTACGCCCAGGTCTCCTGATTCTCTAGACCAGTGTTTGTTTTATTGCGGCTTTGTGAATCCCCTGGGAGAGGCCCTGCAGGACAGTGCTGCCCACTCTATGACAGTGCCAGCCTGACTGCAGGGGGCTGAAACCCTCGCATCACTTAGAGCTGACTCACAGATTTTATACCTGAAATAATCAGTGCTTGCTCATTTTCTTGCAAAACAGATGTGGTGGTGTTCACAGGGTCTTAGGAGGAGGGAAGAGATGAGAATGTTGATTCCATGTTACAGAAGGCTTGATTTATTATTTTATGATATATATTATATTAAAACTGTACTAAAAGAATGGAAAAAAGGATTTCATCAGGAGGCTAGCTAAGAATAGAGAAGAAATGATAACAAAGGCTTGTGACTGAGACAGCCTGAACATCTGACTGTGATTGGCCATTAATTAGAAACAACCAACATGGGCCAATCCCAGATGCACCTGCTGCATTCCACAGCAGCAGATAACCATTGTTTACATTTTTTTTCCTGAGGCCTCTCAGTTTCTCAGGAGAGAAAATCCTAAGGAAAGGATTTTTCAGATAATATCATGGCCACACAGAGATACTGTGATAACACAACACAATAGCCTTGTGGGAGATGTTGGGGTTCCTCAGTTACCTCTGGCACAGCCCAGTGCTCTGTCCTGTCCCTTGTCACTGCAAGGTGGGCTGGCATGCCATGGTTCATGTTTGTAGAGCTCGTAAGATCCAAGAGATTGCAGAAATGTCCTGTGCACCTTTGGTTCCTGTGTGAGTGCAGTTAAACTGTGGGATATGAATAATCTCATTTGCTCAAGTGTAAGAATTCAGTCATTTAATTGTTGGTAGAAGTTGAGGGGAAAGGGCACCAAGTGAGAATTTTTGTTTATTTATGTCTCCCATAATTTAGAAGGACAGAGAGGTGCTGGGTTGCAAGAAGGGAGTAATAATATATGGGAAGATTTTTGGGTTTTTTTAACAAACATGTTAAGTGCAGGCCTTGAGGCAGTGTGGAGAGGGGCGACACAGAATTCAGTGATAATACACTTTAGGTAGGATCCACATATTTAATACATAGCATAAACACCTGCATAGGCTGTTTGGCCCCAAACATGGTACTTAAGGAGATTAATCTGATACTTTCAGGGAATTGCCTACCTAGCCTTATATTCCTTTGACATCTTAGTATCAAAATGTCTCAGAATTCAGTTCAGCTTCTTTATTTTTTCTGAAATTAAGATTATTTAATTTTGAATTAGAGAATTATAGATGTTGACTTTTACACCATTATTCGGCTAGAAATAATTTCCCAGAGTTGCTTTTTCTTGTTGCTGTTTTAGTAGGCTTCTGGCTGGCTTCTACCTATCAAAACAGTGTTGCTATAAAGACGTTTTCTTTTTCCTTGACATGGTTTTCTGGGGACTTTAAAGCACTGCAGTGGCTGTTTGGTAATGCTCTATTACTTGTAGCACCTTTTAAAATATCTCTTATGTCATCTCATTCTCACAAAAGTGGTGCACTCTGTTCAGGTTTAAATAATATGTTATCAGATTCAAAAGCTTACTGTCCTTAGATGATCAGAGTGAACTACTTCATTTTCAGTATGTGGGGAAATGAAACATTTTGTAATAGAAACTTAAATCTCCTGCCTGTGGAATGAAATGACCTTGTGTGGTACAAGATTTACATTTAAGCCAATGGGCACTAAAACCTGCTCTGCACAGCTTTGTATTTCCAGCTAGCTGTAACTCCATTTTGTAAAATCAAAATGGAAATTGTATTCTGAACATTTTTATTTTAGTGGATTTAAATGTAGCAGTGTAAATAAAACTATTAGATGACAGATAAAAAGAGATTTGAAGAGTAATGTGTTGGAGAGAGCGAGGACGTGTGGAATTTGTATGAGAGAAAAGGTTCTTGAGCTGCCAGTGGGATGTTCCACTGAAATCTGAGGCAGCAACAGGGAGATGGGGATGAGTGGAAGTTTGTGAAGTTAGGAAAGAGCTGGAAAAGGTTCCCAGGAGGCTGCTCCATGGCAGCCTGTGGCCCTCACAGCAGGTGCAGGGCTCTGCAGAGCACATGTGTGCAAGTACTTTAAAAAAAAAATCTATATCTAGATGATAACCTTTTACAGGGTTTTTAACTCCTGTTGCATGTGTTAGAGGGCAAACTGAGGCCCTTCTTCTGCATATATTCTGACTTGGTTTGTCTGTGAAGCTGTGACTGACATCTGAATGTGAGTAGAAACTTGGTGTGTAACTCCCATGGTGAGGATGGGGAGGATGAGCTGCTGTCATGCAGACTTGAGCTGTGTACTGAGGAAAGTGGCTGTTTGGAACACCAAGTCCAATAAAATGGTGCTGTATCAAGGTAGGTTTTGTTAGAGGAGAGGGAAAATAGGGTTTCTCTTGGGATTTTATCTTGTAAGCCCCATCTCAGCAGCTCCAGCAGCTTTCCTCCACCATGGCTCATGGCTGGGCAGTGTGCTGAGGGTGCTGCAGGTGGATCTGCTGTCCTTGGGCTTCTTCAGGGCTGGCTGGAATTGCCATCCTTGGAGGGGAGGAGGATGAATAACAGGAAACGCAATGTTAGCTTATGTCCATTTTCTCTGCTCAGCATGAGCAGTGTACAAATGTCACACACTTGGGAGGTCAATTGATCTTTTCATCAAACTTGGGGAGTTTTTTTTTTAAGTTATTGGAGGTACAAGGGCATGTGTGGATGGGCAGGACTTGTCAATGTCGTGACTGAGGCATCTTCCTATTTCTACTGTTGATGTGGAGTCCAATATTCACTTTAATTGTAGTGTTGCAGCTTTTGTAACTTTAGAGAAACTGCTCTGATGGGAAAGACTATAAAGCAAGTTGAGGTTTTTGAGACATACCTAAAGTAGAAACTCAGCCAAGTAAGATATGGTTTGCCTGTAAGACTTCATGAACATCACAGTTTTTCAAATGCTTTTTTCCATGATTTTGAAGTTTTTTAACCTGAAGCAATGTATTCTTGACATCCTTGTCTCCTATCAATGTTCTGGGCATGCCTTTTTATTAACTGGGCCTATGACCTGTTGAAAGAACATTCCCTAGCTTAAGATCTGCTCAACTGCAGATGGAGGCAGCTTTTGTGAAAGGGAGTTATTGTTAATATGAGATGGTGAAGTTATGGTAATATATGATATATTAATTTGTTAATAAGTAATGATGTTTAAGAACTTTGTCTCAGCTGAGGCTAGGAGCAAATTCACTTTTTTCTCTTCTTTCTTCGGTATTTGTTACATCTTTTCTATATCCAGTTTGCTCTTTTTGCAATACCATTTTAGAAGCTTTTAGAAATAATGTGGCCGCATTCGCATCGAATTGTGAATTCAAAGCTTGATAGAAACTGCTCTCTCAGCTTACTTGGGAATCTCAGGAAATCCAGCTGCTGTTGGGAGATGCTTTGTATGCTGTGAGAGACCCCATCCTTCTGATGGGGAGCAAACAATAGATCCTGGCAGTGCATGACTGCTAAAACATTACTGAGCTAGCAAAATTCTGACTAACTTCCTGGGCTCCACTTCAGCATTTTCCTTTATTGAATGTGCAGCACAGGTAACCAATTTTGCTGTACAGTCACATTAGATTTCCTGCCTAAACTACAAACTTTTAAGAAACAGACTTTGCCATAGTTGGTAATTATGAAACCAACCAAACAAAATATGCATGTGTACTTATTTTATGGACTAAATGTTTTCTTATTGTGTGCTATACCTGTGCAAGTTCCCATATAGAGAGTAACCATTTTAGATACCTCTCTGGGTTGGCATTGCTACTCCTTAGCCTAAATTGGAGCTGTGTTCACCAGGGCTCATTTCCCTCTCATGACTGTGTTGTTCCTGCTGTGGTGCTATTGCCAGCAGCTCTGGCCAGGTGCTCTGTTACCTGTCTGGGGGGCAGCAGTGCCCTAAAAAGGCGTTTTTGGGCTCAGAGACCAGCCTGCCCTGTGCAGCTGTCCCCTCTTGACCTGAGCAAGAAAACAGCAACGATTTCCTGTACACTGGTTACACCAAAGGACCCGGTCCTGTTTCTGCTTGTCACTGTGGAAATTCTGGCAGAACAGAGGCCCTGAGATTCCTCTCCTGTAACTCCTGGCCAGTGGCTACACAAAAAGAATCCTTTCTTTAAATGTGAACAGATGTATTTTTGGGTTAGAGATTATGAGGTAGAGGTTAAAGCACAGAGTCCTACCCAGACAGTTTTTTGTATTTAATTTTTTATTCCTAATGCTTAGGAGTAGTCAGCTCAGACAGCTTCCTCTCCTGGTTAAGGAAGGTCTGCTGAATTCCATTCCTAAATGCTTTTGTGCATTAGCTGGCAACTCCTCTCTCATCTTGCTCTTTGGACTTTTGGACTTATATAGATTAATTTCCTTTGATCCTATTGTTTATGAAAGTGGTGGAGTTTTTTCTTTCTTTTTTTTTTTTTTTAACCAATCTTTTACCCCAATTTTATTTAATCTCTGACAGAAATGTAACCTGCCTGGCTCTTGGGGTCTATCCAATGCTTTTCCTATCACTGGTTTTGCTAAGATTTCTTTGCAGACTTTTGCTGTTTCACTGTACGCACATTCCTGGTTTGTTTTAGTTCTGAACCACTTCTTATACACGCAATCTGAGCACCCTGAGTGTTTGGAAGGAAATAGCAAATAGGAGCTGGATAACACTCTGTAACAAATGTCTGTGTGGCTAAAGCCTTTCCATGGACAAGAGGAGGAGAGGCCTGTGCTGCTTTAAAATTAAAAACTGGTTTGTAGCAGAGTAAATAAGCTCCCATGGTTGTTACCTCCATGATGCACTAATTGGGAATGAAAGCATTGCGTGGAATTAATAACACAAAGGCATCTTGATAACACCTGACTGGTGGTACATTAGGCTGTTGTGCTGGGAGGGCTTTAAGAAACAGGGCACACAACTTTTCACAGCTACACTTTGTACTCCAGGTAAGTCTAATGCAAATGAGGGGGAAATTGGTGACATTAGAATAATAGCACTGCTTAGCCTGTAATAGTCTCTACTTAATAATGACTCTGTAGTTAAAATTTTCAGATGAAGGCTGAAAACAAGAAAACAATTTGCTCCACAGGAGGCCTTGTGGCTTTGTGTCTTCTGTTTTCTGAAAATGAATATTCAGACTAAGACAAATCAGGGAGTACAATGAAATGAGATAAGCATCTAATGCTTCCAGGGGAAAGATCATTCTCTGGCATAAACAGCAGTTGCATGCAGAGGGTTCTTGAAATTACAGCGTGTTGATGTGTCTGTGTAAAACAAATACAGGTAGACTTAAGTCAAATGCCTTCTGTAAAGTGAGACTTATATCTAGAGTTCTTCTCCCATAGATATTCTTCCAATCATCTTATGAGGAAATTTAGGCCACAGCAGGGACTGATTCCTTTTGCCAACACGTCCAGCTCCCACCTCAATGTGATGAGGAAAGCCAAGAGACAACTCAATATTTATTTTTTATTGCAATCCCAAGTCAGGCATTGTAGTAGTAATCAACAGTGGAGAACAGAACATAGCCCAGTTGGCTTCTAATTGATAATCCAGATTCAAGTAAAACAAATTTCTAAACTGGATCAACTCCTGTTGAATAAATGACTGAGGCTCCAACAAATATCCTGCCTGTGCAGTGACAAAATGGCAGCACTCCTGGTTGCCTTTCCATTTGTGATTTGTCCATACTGATGACAAACTCTTTTTAGCTGAGTGCACTGCTTATGGTGCAGGTTCCTGTCAAGGTGAATTTGATTCATTTTCCCTTATTGCACCAAAGTTTAAATCATGTCATTTCTATCCGTGGCTACATGTGGTTGATTTGTGGTACATGTCCAACTGGAGAATACATAACAGAAGATTGATTCCAATAGCATTTCTAAAAGTGTAATGATAACTTTTTATGGCTTTCAACTCTGTCATTGTGCTGGTGTCAGTGTTCTGAAAAGAGTTTGGGATCTCACACGTCACACTGTGCAGGAAAATAAGGTGGGGAGAGGAGCAATATTCAAGAGGGCTGGGAGGAAATCACATTTCTTCATTAGGTTTGTCTGCAATGTAAGAACCGTCAAAATAAAAAATCACCACACCCTACAGAAAGGAACATGTTGAAGGTAGCTCCATAAAGGGCTGCTGAGGAAGAAACTGAAACCTGCATCATTTGAGTGTTAATGAAACATTAAAGATACATGGTGATTTTAAGTATCTGCATTTTGGAAGGGTGGTTTTCATGTTGGCTTTGATGTGACTGCATGAGGTGTGATTTTTGCCTGTGACCATTTTTCCAGATACACAGTGGTTCTACTTTTGAAAGTTGTGAGTGATTTGGGTGCACATTTAAAGGCATCAGAGCCGCCAGGATTCTTCCAAACCTCTTAGCTGTATGGCCTGTGTGGGTTTCTTGTGTTGACAAAAGAGTTCACTGACACTTTTAAAGCTGCTTAAAGCCTGTGTCAGCCAGCAGTCAGAATCTAAGCAGACAAAAGAAATACCAAGTAGATGAAAATTAGAAGATTCCACAGGAATTCAGCTGCAGGTCTGGGAATGTCTTGAATATTCTGGGTTTCTTGATTCCTTCTCTTCAGAGGCAAAGAAATTTATGGTATCCTTGACTTCTCCTTGGCTATGTGATTCCATGAAATGCAGGTGCTGTGGTTGATGGGAACTGTGATTTCCCAATGTCCCCTGTAAGCAGCAGGTACTATTTTGGCACAATCCTCTACTGCTCTGTTTCTGATCAGCTCATGACTCCAAATACCAGCAAACCACAGAGGTAACAAGATCTACCTTGTCAAGGATCATTCAAATACATTGATCTTGTTTATACTCAGTGTTCATTGGCCCTTCCTGTTTGTAGAGCAGTGTTTGCAAGTACTACTTGTAAGCTGGATAAGTTAATTAAGCTCTTGAAATAAATGTGTACAATGCTTCAAATTAAAAGCAGATTTGATTTGTCCTAACCACTGTACAAAGGCATCAGGGACTTCATTGTCATATTCTTTGAAGATACAGTGATCAGAAAACCACACTGACCATTGATTGAGTGCTAATGGCAGATATTACTGTTGGGAACTAATTGCTGGTTGGTATATAAATTCATGTGTCTATATAAATATGTGTGTATATATATATACACATGTAAACCTGTGCACCCCTGGCATTTAAATAAAGGATCTGATTTCATAAATACTGATATAGTTTTAAAGATACCTTTCCTAGCTGTTTTCTAAAGTTCTACAAAGTATTCTCTGAGAGCTACTCCCTGCTACTGGTGGGCTTTCCCAACCAGGAATGGTTAAAAGAGCTGTTCTTGTTGAATTTTCAGTTTCTGTGCATTTGAACTGCTGCTCCAGTCAGTATGTAGATGTTGGTTAAATTTAATTGAAACTTGTTTCTTGAAAGAGGAGAGAATGAGTAAAAATCTGTTTTCACTGGCTTAGTTCATGCTGATAAGCAAATTAAATCATTTGCTGTCCTGAACGTAGATAGGAAGAAGATTGAGTGTTCTTTGTACTTTATGGCCAAATAATTCCTAAGGAAGCTTCAAGCTGCAAAGAAAAATCACTTTTTGAAAGAACTGACCTAACTCTTGTGTACTTTGTACCTCCCACCTTTGTACCAGGGATTTTCTGAGCCTGGTCAAGGTGGGCTGAGTGCCCAGTTGGACAAGTGTCACCTTTCCATGTGTCATGGTTTGACCCGGAAACAGGATTTCTGGGATGCTGTGGATGGGGCCAATGGGTGCTCAGATTTGAATATTGCCATTTGGCCCAACCACTGGGCATTGGATCCACCTCTGAGAACACAGGGTAAAAGCAGGGCTCTCCCCCTGGCAGTTCCTCTTTGGATTTCTGGCAGGAAGGAGTTGGGTCTCTCCCCCGGCCCAGTTGCTGGCTGGGCGGGGGGAGGGAAAAAGTCATGCGGCCCGGCCTGGGAGAGGCAGGCCTGGCCCCCCCAAGGGTGGAAGGAAGAAGTAAAGAAATGCCGGGAAGCAGTGGGCAGCCTGTTCCCCTCCTTGGAGACAGACAGAGAGAGAGTGCAGCCTGTGTTTGTGGCCGTTACCTTGAAATTTAGTAAACATGTGCTGGCAGCAGGCAGCCCGGCTGAGGAGATTGGGGGGGAGGGGGGGTGCAGCCAGGAGTCCAGCCACTTGGAGAAGTTTTTAACCCTTCTGGGACAATGAAAACTTCACAGAACATTAACCCATCCTAGACGAGTGATGAAGGTCTGGACCAGAGAGAGTGAGAGATGTGGGAAAAATGGAGAAGATGGAGTGGCATTTTATGCTGGACTCTTTTGTGTAGCCATGGACAGAGCCATGTCTCCGTGTGATACAGAGACTGAGTCCAGGGGGAGAAATGTCCCAGAGCCAAAGAAGATTCAGTGTGGGTACCCCTCGGCCCCAGGGGGTATATAAAATAGGGGGGGGACAGATGTCCCAAAGGTGAGATACTGTGCTTTTCTGGAAATGGACAAAGCATCCTTAAAAAGACAACCCTGGAAGCAGCCCTGGTTCTTGTTCGGTGGTGAAAGCACCGGAACAAGGACGGAAAAGGCCACCACGACACATGGAAGGACTCCCTCTCCTCTTGAGGAACTGAAAGTTGAGCATTCTAAAGGGTGGTGCTGGACCCAGAATTGGTGATTTTGGAAGACGTATTGTATTGGGAATTTAGGGGGGAGGAGGAGGAGAGTGTTTTTGTGAGGTTTTCATTTTCCTTGTGTTTTCTTTTTTTCTTTTGTGTGTAGTTTAGTTTTTTGTAGTTTAGTTAATAAAGTTTTTTTTCCTTTTTCCTTAAGCAGGAGCCAGCTTTGCTTATTTCTGGGTACCACCTCACAGCAGATGCCAGGAGAGGGAATTTTCATGGCGGCACTGGCATTGTGCCAGTGTCAAACCTTGACACCATGGTAGGGCATGCATTGCCTGGGAGGAGTCAGAGACCTACAAACTGCTTTGTATTACTGGGAACTACAGCCAAGGAGCCTTCTAAAACTACAGAAAAGCACTTTTTGACAGTTGATGTTCTTTGAAAGCTAAGTGCAGCACCAAATGGGAAGGTTGAGCAGGGAGGGCTGGATTATGGACAATTATATTGTTCCAGGGAGATCTGGGGATTGATGCTTGGTTTTGATTAAATCTGTTCACTGTTCAAGGAAAATTAAGTTCTACTTGCCCAAATTATTTATGGTATGGACCACGTGCCTTGCATCACGTACTCTCTGTAGTCAGTGAGTGATAAATCCATGTGATAGAGGCCTCTAAAATGCATGAGAGTTGCAGTAGGGAGTGAAAAAAGGCAAAAGAGGGAATAGGGCAGAAATTCAGACTTGAAAAGAGGTTTTTTGTTTGAATGCCTTGAGAAAATAATCTGAGGAATGTCCCATGCAGCAAAAAAAAAAAAAAAAAAAAAAAAAAAAAAAAAAAAAAAAAAAAATCCAAGGCCAGTTTTGCAAATATCTCTGATTTTGTAGCATTTTTTCAGTGTTTGCATACCTGCCTGTGCTGCAGGGCCCTTCAGGAGGCTGCTGTAATTGTCCCCTTGGGGACTGGGGGTGTGCAGCCCTCTCCAGAATTGCTTCATTGGGCACTCAGATGACTTCAGCTGCTCTTCTCTAATTACTGATGGAGACTGGAGGGGCCTCTGAATTTCAGCTGAAGAGCTGATCTCTTTCAAGCTAAGCATCATTTCATAGTAAACTTCGTTACTTTTGTTTTGCTTGTTTTTAAAGACGGAAGAGGAAAGTAGTATAGCTTTCCCTTACTAAAGGCAACACTTTTTGGTCCTATTTTCACTGTGCAAGTTGGTAGGAAATTGAGTTCAGAGTACTGAGGACACAGTTCAGGTGTTTTGAACCCTAATGTACCTGATTTACTGAGGAAGAATAATGAAGCAGAATAGCCTCAACTGCTGGAATAGTTTCACTCTATTGAATTGCATCAGTTTTAGACAACTAGGTCTGAACTGTGACATGTGAGATGGGATGTTGTAAATAGCATGGCTGTGTGCACAGCACAGCCCCCCTCTTCATCCTGCCTTTCCCTCTAAGCCTTTCCAGCTTAGAATTCAACACAAGCTTCTTTCTCACCAGTGAGAGTGAATTTTGATAATCCTGAGATGTCTAGACATCTGAACTCCAAGCTGCCCAAGCCTGAGGTACATCTTTTTTGGAATTTCCATAATCTACATCTTACGTGACCTATGCAGTTCATGTAGTAGTTTGTTTCCAATTAAAATTTTAAGTTGTAAAAAAAAGATACTGGAGAATTTGCAGTGATTCTACTAGGAATAGGAGAACTAGTTCAGGCAAAATAAGATTCAATTCAAGCGTGGGTAGGTTTATGGGATTGTAGGGTTTTAGTTTTATTCTCACACTCCTCTGTAATTCCTAATTTTGGACAGAACAGATGGACTGAAATTCTCTCTCTTCCCTTGTTTCCCTTCTGGGAGAAAACATGTTTGCAGGGACAGATTCACCAGTATAACTGAAGTAGAGAACAGGTCTGCTGCATTTCTGACCAACTGAAATCCAGAATAAAACAAGAAAATGAGGTTTAGATATTTTAGCCAAAGGAAAATATCCTATTAAAGAATACAGCCAACATAGGTATAAAGATCAAGTCATTAAGCAAAAGGGAATGATACAGGTGTTGAATAATGCTGGATAAAACAAAGAGGGGCTCTCTGAGGTGCATTGGGAATCCTGTGCTGGTGCTGTGCCTGTATCCCAGATCAGATGTAAATGGTGTCTGGGTTTACCTGAGCTCTGAGTGCACGGCAGCCCACACTGATCCAGGAACCTTCCTGCACAGCTTCTGCACCCACACAGAGACTCCAGTTCAGGCTCAGGTGGGCGCAGGAACTCCTGCCTCAGACACAGGTGAACTCCTCTGGCCAGGAGAAGGAGTGACTGTGCCACACACAGTTAAACACAGAACCAAGGAAAATCAGTTTATCCCTGACCAGAACCCTGCCAGGTGGAGGTGCAGAGCTGCTGTGTCAGAGCTCCCAAAGGAGCTGGGTTGTAGCACAGGGCAGGGCTGCAGGTGCTTGTCCTAGATTGACTCTACGATGCTTTTATCCCCAGTTGTCTGTTCTGTTTATGCTGAACAATAAGTTTTACACCTTTAAGACTTGTTGCAGAGAGTGAAGAGGGGAGAGAAGAAGCAGCAGTTTGTTTTCAGACACTGCACTCACTCCTCCACCTTCCTCCTTTGGGACGATGTTGTCTGTGGATGGACAGACAGCAGGACAGAGCTCTCCTTTGTTTTAGTTAGTTTTAGCTAGCTGAGGCAAAGAAGTTTGCTGGAATGTGTTTTTTTTCCTTTTCTTTGGAACTGTTTAACCTGCTCTGGCCTGAACACCAGCAGAGCACCGTCAGTTCACACCTGAGGCCCACCAAGGCCAGGCCTGGGCCGCGGCATTTCCAGCACCAGAGGGACTGATCAGAGACTGAGTGAGCAGAGGGGACTTTCTGAGTTTGCCATCTCTTTTGGAGGAGCAAGGGGTTTTATTGTTTCATATTGTTTAGGTTTTATTGTTTAATAAACAGGTTTTTCCCACTTTTCTCCAATGAGGTATTTTCTCCTGAACCGCTTGCAGGGAGGGCCCAATTGAATCTGCTTTGCTAAAGGAGCCCCTTTGGGAAATTCTCTCCCAAATTTGCCCTGAACCAGGACAGTGCTCATCAGCCCCACAGAGGTCCCTGACTTGGTGCCTTGGCTGCACTGCCAATGATAACAGTGGGGATTGATTCAGGCTGGGTACAGCAAACACTGTCATACCCAGTGTGCTTTTACCACAGCTTTCCCTTTCTGTGAGAATCCCTGTCACAAACATCTTTTATGAAAAATCCTTGACTTAGGATTTTTGCTCCTGAGAAGCTGAGAGGCCTCAGAAACAACATAAAAAACGATTATCTGCTGCTGTGGAATGCAACAGGTGCATCTGTCATTGGGCTATGTTGATTGTTTCTAATTAATGGCCAATCACAGTCAACTGGCTTGTGCTCTCTGTCCAAGACACAAGCCTTTGTTATCATTCCTCCTTTTTCTTTTCTTAGCTAGCCTTCTGATGAAATCCTTTCTTCTATTCTTTTAGTATAATTTTAATGAAATATATATCATAAAATAATAAATCAGCCTTCTGAAACATGGAGTCAGATCCTCATCTCTTCCCTCATCCTAAGACCCCTGTGAACACCGTCACAAGAGACTCAGCCAGAGCCAAGAGCTTTTAGCTTTTATAATGTGCAAACTCTTGGGAATGAGATCCTTGGGAGGGCTTCTGAAAAAACCAAGCTGGGCTCTGGAGCTCAATAAAGTTGGAGACTGAGAAAGGACTCAAAGTGCCAGACAGGCTGACAGTGCTCCTGTTTGTGCCTGGCTGTCTGCTTACAGCTGGCGCTGGAGGCAGCAGGCTGGGCTTGATGAACCCTTGCCTGAACCAGCATGATAAATATATCTGTGCTCATTGCAGAGCACAAAATGCTCTACAAGGTTGAAATCCTGGAAGGCAGATTCTGTCCAGCTACTGGATTTAAATTCCAGTAAATACCCATATACAGCAGAGAAGGGAATAATTATTATATACCAACTCTACTAGGTAAGAAAATTATTTCATAATCCCTTTAATGTCTGTGCTTCCATGCCAGCCAGCTGGCTTGGTTACTGCAGGTAAGAGAGGCTACTCTATTCCTTTAACAACTTGTTTTCAATCAAGCAAGCTAGATTTTTGCAAGATCAATATGAGATGAACAGAAAATATTTGATTACCTCAGGAGCTGTCAGTGTCTGACTTTTTTCTAAGCTGACATAAATAACATCTGGGGCAGCAAATGTACATGCTTCTGCTTTCTATTTCTGAGCATTATTCATGGACTGAAACTTAGCTTGAAATTGAAACAATAAGAGTTAGAATTCTGGAAAAGCACCACTTCAATTTGCAGCAGAGAAACAACAAGCTGCCAGCTGGAATGAAGATTCCCAGCACACAGAAGGCAGAGAGCATGGTGTAGCATGATGCAAAGTACAGTGCAACTTGCTTGTAAATCACACTGCCTTTTAAAATTCAAGTCCTTCTCTCTGGCAGAGTAGAATGCTGCTGAAGTATTGCCCCATGCCTGAAATTATAGCACCTAAAAAATATTGCTGTTTGCTCATGCTGTGAGAAAGGTGAACCAGGAAAATTGTCTGAGAAGAAATTGTCTGTGCTGCACCTTTGGGGTGGGTGCTGCAGTCATTTTTGCACCTTGCTTGTGCCCCATCTAGACAAGAATTCTAAAATGTCCAGGTTGTTTAAATATCAGATGTTATTACTAAATCTGAAATGGCTTTATGAAAGGTTGCTATCTTCACACCTGCTATATAGGTGGTTATACTTCTGCTTGGCGAGTCCTCAGAGCAGGAACAACAAGAACACAATCCTACAATTTCTATTCTGTGCTCTGAGAGTGCCTTTACAATGCAGCAGTGTTTCCTACCCAGCAATTGTCCCCAGCAACCTCTCGAGATCTGAGCTATTAACTACCAGTGATTGAGTACATGTGCTGTGGCCTTTAACCTCATCTTTGGGTTATCATTTCTGATGTTTCTTTCAATAACTTTGCCAGTTTTTTTCTTTTTTCTTTTCTTTTTTTTTTTTTTTTTTTAGCTGCCACTGAGATTTTTTTTATTTTTTTTTTCCAGAGCTATGTTTCACACTTTTGGGCTGTATCCCCAGGATAGAAATACTTACCTTTTCTTTCATATCTCATGTGCAATTTGTTGCCTCTGACAATTCCTTTCATTCTGAAAAATATTGCTTTAGAGAAATCAGTTTTAAAACCCAGCAGCAACTCAGACTATTTTTGTCTGTAGCCATTCCAAAGAAATACCAGTTGCCAACTTGTCTCAACAGCAATCAGCACCTACAGGTAATGGCTCCTGACACACTTTGGTATAAAATGTTGCTGAAAACTCACAATCTGGCTCTTCTTTTTAGGCTAACAAAGAAAAATGATGGAGGAGAGAAAAGATGGAAGAGTTGACTTCCTCCCCCTTGGAATAAGGGCTGTGGAAGAGATGAGGAGATATCAGCGTGGGACCCTGAACTGGCTGGGGACGAGCACAGGACACTGCTGTCGTGTGTCTCTGAAGGAGCCGTCACCTTGAGTTAGGCTGCTGGGCCATGGCACAGTGCCACCCACACTTGGGTGTACCCTGCAGTGAGCAGAAGTGGTTCAACTTCCCAGGCACACCAGCTTGGATAATGTCAAGGAGGGGGGGAAAAAAGGGAAAGAAGCTTGCTTGTCGATGTTAAGAGAATAAATAAAAAATTAACTAAACCTTTCCCATCTGCTGTGCCAATAAAATTAAAACTGGCCCAGTGGTTTTTAACCACCACTTTATTTTTTTTTTTTTTTTTTTTTTCAGGCTTTTGATGGTTTTAAAAAGTCCTTTAAAATTCAACTTGTGCAGGTGGGGAGGCAGGGATGCAATCAATTTTTCTCCCTTCTTGCCCAGCTGAGGGAGAGGGAGCACAAGCACAGTACCTGCAGTGACGTGGGGAGAAGCTGTGACCACTGAGCCCCCACAGCCCAGCTTCCCTACCTGTGGGGTTGGGGGGACTCCTCTTTGTGTTCATGGGACAAAGTTTTGGCCCCAAGAGTTTCACAGCCTGCAGTTGAATGTCTGGCACAAGGAGGGCCTTCATTTTTTTTGTCTATTATTCCAGACATAATTTGTAATCAACTAAAATCCATGATTGAAATGTTGTCATGATGATGACTTGTCTGAGCTGAACTGGGCATGTTCTCCCTTTGCATGTGGATAGAAAGTTAGAGGCTTTTAAACTGTTCAAATTTTTTTAATAAATTTCAATTTAACTTGGGCAATTTCACAGAAAGCCTCTGAACTGATTTTAAACCAGTGTGGAGGGGTGGTGAGGGAAATATTGGGTGCAGGTATCTTGGGGAGCAGCTTGAGCTGCAGGTTGAGCTCTGCTGACCCGTAGCCAAGAAGAGACCATGAGCTGCTGGCCCTTTGCATAGAAAAGGACAAAGGGACCTGGTTGCAGGTGAGGGACACTCTCAGGTGGGAGCCAATGACCCACACACTTCTGCACATCTGGGCTGTGAGGGTATAAAATCCCAGGATGTGCTTTGTTCAGGTCCCCCCTTGGAGGCACCAGCTTGAGCTGTTATTTTGGTATTTAGTTATTGCACCAAGATTAAATTATTGTAATGATCAGGACACCTGAGACTCTGCTGTGGGGTTGAGCAGGTGGGGAAGCACCTGGTCTGACTGTGTGGGGTGTGTGAAGGGCCTTGGGTGAAGTTAGACTGTGTAAACTGGAGTTTCACCTGCTTTTGACAGCTCATGATTTTCAGGTGAACTTGTGATTCAGAGTTTTTCTATGTAAAAAACTTTCCTGAGAGATTAGGTAAATCAGGTTTCCAGGGGAACATGCACAAGAAAACCTTTACAGCCACCAAAATAAGCTGTTAGAATAAGCTGAACCTATTTAGCAGCTTGCTTGGTAACAATTGATCAAACTAAAATGTTCGTTATATCCCAGCCCCTACAAGCAATTTTGCAAAGACAAACCAATGCCTTCCTTGTGTTTGGACAAATCTCAGGCTGGAGCATAACACAAAATTCAGCTGCTAAAGAGCCACACCTGGATCTAGCACTGCCAGAAAAGCTGCACTTTTTCAACCTGTTCTGGATATCTTTTGGGGTGGAGAATGCTACCTCTGAGGTTTATATGGGAAATACAAAATTAATTTATCTTTCCTTTCCTAGATTCTATGCATTTTGGGTTTTTACTGTGCTTACAGCACAGATGTGAGTATTTTTGCATCTTTGCAGCCTTCTATTGATTCCTCAGTGTGGTACCTTTTTTTTTGTTTGTTTTAGCTGTAGCCTGGTCCTTACTGCCTTCCTACAGTCTGAAATCCATAGCAACATGCAGTTTGTTACTGTTGCTGAAAAGTCAATCACTATTTTTATATCTCATACCAATGTTCAGTTATTAGATGTGTCTGGTTGTTTAAAACTGAGTGTAAGTCTAATAATATAAGCTTATAAGTGTTAGGGAATGGGTGGGAAATACCATGCACAGCGGCAATGTGATTTGTCTTATCTATTTACCAGAAATGCATTAATATCAGGGGCAAATCATGGCATGTTTTGTGTTTAAACTAAATCTCTTTTCTCCCTCACTATTTATTAATTATTTAATTTTATTTGATTCTCTCTCTTTTCCAAGTTAAAGAACCAACCATGCTCTGGCCAAATCTCTACCAAGCCAAGCAAACTCCTCCTTTTTATCCTTCTTTGATACTGTAATGCTTCAGTGTAAAATCCTCTGTGCTACCCTTGCCACCTGACATCTTAGAAACAGGATTTATCTCTGAATGTTTATTCTCCTCTATTCTCCATTTGAACAGTGTAAATATTTGCCTTTGCAGTTGTGGTGTTAGAATAAACTTCACAGTAAAAACTTGGCTTAATTAAGACCATCAAAACACCTGTCAGCTTTGTGTGTGTACAAGAGGCCGAGTCAGAATTAGCTGCCTACAGGTGATGCTGCACATATTTCAAGGGCTTTTTATTCCTTACGGCAGAATGTCTTTCAGAGGTGAATTTTGCAGCAGGTAATTAGGCAAAATTAGATAAAAAGTAAGAAAGTTTATATTCCTCTAAATACTGAAAGTTAGGTTTTACCCAAAAATTTTAAATGTAGTTTCTCAGAATGTGCTGTCATGTGTGGGGTGAGATACACCAGAGCAAGTATGTCATAAATTCAGCTGAATTTTAAATACCCTCTTGTTTTTATGCCTGCATTCATCTCAAAGCACACAAAAACTAGAAGTCAATCTAAATGAAATAGGAATACAATCAATTAGCTTCTTCATTTGCAATAGTAATTGCTTAAAGATGAGAAAGAGATCATCCTGAAAACCTGCTGGAAGTAGAAAATAAATGTATGGAGAGAATGTATGGATTACTGTGATCTTTCCCAGTTATGTTTGATATTATGGCTAAATTTAACAGTTGTCTTGGACATTTTTTGTTTTAATTAAAGACTTGATAGGATAATTTGCTGAGGGCTGAGGGTTCACCCACAGGATGAGGCATCCAGTGGCACTGGGATCAGGATGAACACAGAGCTGGATTGCAAACAGCAGCACTTGAGGTTTTGTACAATGCAATGCCAGGTGCAGCTTGATTTCATAAAACAATAACCCCTGGCTGATGGAGTGTAATATGGCACATCTTCAAAAATAAATGAGACAAAATATTCCAATTACAGACTAATCTTACCTCTTTCTATCCTGAGCCAAGCGTTTGCCTCAATTGTTCAGCAACAAATTACCCCAGGAGCAGAGAACTACCATGGAGGATAACAAAGTGGTGTCTGCTCAGGGAGATTAACTCCTGATCAGATTCTCATATTAAGAGTTCTTGAAGGAAAAGAAGCAAACTAATTCACAGCAGATGAGACACTGATGTCTTGTTCTTTGTCTTCAGAGGAGCCTTCTGTGCTGTGTTCACCAGGATTTTTTTTTTTTTTGGAAGCTGCTTTTTGAGGATTTGTGTGTGCCTTCTGCACAACACATGCTGCAATGAAAAAATAATCAAACTTACAGGAACAGTTTCGTGGGGGCTGGGAAAATTTTAGAAGTGTTGAGTTGTGCCAATTAATGCTTTTATTCAGCACCTCTGAGATTAAATTAATGATCTGTCATTAACTCTTTCATGCATCTGAGTCATAAGAATGTGTCTCTTTTTCTCTTCTTTTGGATTGTTTTAAGACTGAGGCTGATTTTGCCCTGCAGAGGGGAATTCATAAAGAGGCCAAGCAGAGATGCAGAGAGAAAAAGCAATGTAGAGCTGTTAGTTCCAGCCATACTGTGAATGCACATTATTACTGTGTTGAAGGAGTTTTAGGGGAGAACACTGATTTATGTGCTGCAGTTGGATTTACTCCTTTTCACTGTGTTTCCCCCTCCACACCCCCAGTAAATATCTTTATGTAGCTGCTCTAATGACAGCCTTTGGGTGTGCTCTGCAGTCAGAGCTGGGGGTTCTTTGCTGTCACCCACAGCCTTCCCTGGGGCTTGGATGTAAATGGAATTCCTCCCTTGCTTCCAGCTGGATGTTGTTGATCCACACAGACCCTCTGCATAGTTTGAAGTGCTTCACAGTCAAGTACAAGTTGCTGCAGTGATTAATTAGTTTATAAATATTTTCTACAGCTTAACAAAATGTATCATTGCTGCGTTGGAAAGAGCCACTTGACACTCTGTGTGTATTTTAGGCTGTGAAGATCAGCTGCAATTTTAAATGTGCAAAACCACTCCACTGGAATATCTCTATGCAGATGGGAGACAAAACTCTGCCAAATTTTTCAGTGAGTGGTTAATGGTCATTGTTTTGAGAAATTCAGGGTTTAACCTAGCATGGTATCCAAGTGTAACACTTCACCTGTGTCTCCTTTATTATTAATCACCCAGATTTAGGTTAATTGAGCTGCTTTGCAAGCACAGACTGTTAAAGACATCAGTTCCTGACATCAGCTCTTTCCTCGCTCTGTGGAAGATATTCTCTTGAGAAGACCAAGCAGGAATTTAAAACAAAGCCCAGTAACCTTACATGGTCCTGACATTTTCCTGGGACAGCCAAGCAGTGACTCCTGATGGTTGTTTTCTCGCCCCCCAGTTTAAAAATGCAGGTTTTGTTGACTTTGTTTCAGGTTGAACTGAGCAGCACTCTCTGAATCCCTTTGGTTAACAATTGCTGCCACAGCAACATTATGGAACACTGGGAAACACTTGAAGAAAGGGATTTTGAGAATATTGAAAGAAGCTCAGAGTGAAGGGGCTTTGATGAAATGTGGCAGGTCACTGTGCTTAGGAGGTGGCTGTTAAATGTGGATGTGTGGAGGGGTTAATGAGAGGGGATTCTGTTTGTTTTGGAGGGTGGGATTATTGGTTTGCAGCTGCTTAGGCTATGGATAGCTCTGTTAGATAGAGATGAAAGCACAGGTTAAGATGCAAAACCAGAGGTGCTGATGGAAATCTTTGGAGAGCCACTGGGGGTTCAGCTGCAGGAGCAGCCTTCAGCTGCAAACATTGATGAAAGAGCCTTGGTTCCCCCCAAACAGCCTCCCAAGGAATGACTTTGCTGTTCTTTCCCCTGCCCTGTGAGTAACTGTGTGTGCTCAGGTTGGCTCCAGCCAGGCCGTGCTCCAGTGCACTGCAGCTCCATTGCTGGGAGTGCAGACTGCCTGTGATGCTATAAACCACATTATGAAGGTGTTTGTCAATGTTTTGGCTTCTCAAAATGCCTGACTATCCTTGAGACCTCTGCAGTCAGCCAACTGCTCCAGGCTTGGCCAGCCACGCTGCTTGGCAAATAGAAAGGCATCTCATTATGGGTAATTTGATTTAACATACCGGCTCAAAAAGCAGGTGACTCTTCATTTAGCTAGTGAGATGTTAAGGCTAATATTTCAACAGCTTTGGAATTATGGCATGGTTTTGGTTTTGTTGTTGTTGTTTTTTTTTTTTTGTTTTGTTTTTTTTTTTCCCCTGTATTAATTTAAAGCAAAATTGAGCATTTTTGTAGTTTAGTTGTTGCAAAACTCCATGTACTCACTTTGTAAAGTGGTTCAACAATCCACATTCATGTGAATAATGGTTCCCTTTTACATTAACACTGTCTGGAAAGGTTCCTTCTTGCTTTCTCCTTTCACTTAAAAAAACCCTGAGGTGGGGTGGGAAAAACCCCACCAAAAAAACCCCAAATCAAAATAAAACAAAAATATCTATCCATTTCTTTCCTTGCTTTATGACAGAGAATTGTTTCAATTTTGAGTTTTCCATAACTTTCCAGAGTTCAGGTATTCCTCTAGCTGGTAATTCTTACTAAGAAGGTGTTGTAATGATGGCTCCAATTTCTATTTGGTAGAAATGTAGCCTGGATCTTCCAGTCTTTCACCACAACTGTGAGAGCCAGGCCCTAAATCCAAGAGATTGCTCTGACCAGATCTAGAAATGTTCTGTGATGCTTCTCTTTGTTTCCTAATGGCAAGGCCATAAAAACCATTCCCCATCCTCCTGTGACCCCATAGAAAACTGGGGCAGAACAGGTGTGCAACTCATTTCTTTGCACCTCACTGGAGTGCAGATTTTAATGCATCATGTGAGTTGGTTTTTTTTAAGGCACTTAATAATCAAGCGCCTTTTTTGGTTTTTAAGGCACTTCAATCATAAAATTCTATTAATGCAACAAAGACTATCCTGTTGGATTACAGGGTGTGTCCTGAAATTCCTATCAGAAATCTTTAAAATGCATTCCTTGTATATTTAGAGTGCTGGAGAAGCCTTGCTGCTAATGCCCTGAAATGTGTGCCAGGTCTTCAGGGCATGCTACATAACATGGCCCCAAGAAGAAATGCCCTACTTTCAAACTGGAGAAGTTAAGACAATGAATTATAGAATTAGATGGTGAGGAAGCAGTGAAGGAGGCACAAGAACTAATTGCAGGAGAGATGTTGCAGAAGTGTTTTTAATCTTGTACACCAGGGCAAAAGAAGTGGTACCAAGCTCATTTGAACATGCACATTAAATGTATTAACCATCTTCTCGCCTTATGTAACTTATCTAAATAATTTAAATGTGCTCTTTATGTAACTAAAAGAACATATTGCTTGAAGCAAAGTGTAAGGGGTAGGGGGAAGGGTTTTGAGAAAAAGATTTCCTACCCATTTAGCTGTAGAAATGATAACCCAAGTACTCTTTTTCCACAACTGTTTGGGCTAAATTTGAGTGAGATGTGCATTGGAAAAGCCCTAAGAAATTAATGAGAGTTCCTTTGCTTCTTCCAACCTTAACTTGAGGTATGTTCATTATTAGTTTTGAGGAAAACTGCCCTCAGTTTGTTGGATTCACTGCACCCACTGTATATAGTGGAAATCCTCCTTTCAGCGGCAGAAAACAGATCTTTGTTCAGATGCTTTTAAATATATATTTTTAAAATCATATATTTGTTCAGCTTTATGAATGTCTTTTGATCTTTCTTACCCATTGCAATGACTTTGGGAGCAGGTTAGTGATCAAGTCTGGCCAGGTCACACCTGAAGATGATTGAGGTGGCCCCAGGATAGCAAATTAGCTCAGATGAGATTCAGGTGGGGGCAATTAAGTGTTGGGGCATTTAAATAACAGCTGGGAAAGTTCCCACCCTTCAGTTCTCCGTGGGCAGTTGAGAAGGAAGCATGCAGCAACCAGGGTAGGTTTTGTTGGTTTTTTTCATACTTTGTTTCATGTTTGTGGATTGTTATGTAGTTTTGTTGTTTCTGCTGTGTGGACTTTATGGTGGAAAATGTCATGAGATTTTTATGGGGTCTTTAATTTTTTTTTTCCTAATTATTTCCTGGTTTTTTGTGCTAAAAGGAGCTGAGTGGTTGAAAGCAGCAAACTTATTTTTCTCTTGAGTAGCCAAACAGTCACTGCAGAGGTCGTGGTCTTGAGGCCTAACAGATTATCATTGTGGGAAGAGAATGTTATTTGTTGAAACTAAAAACAATTTAAATAACTAATCAAAATTGCTTTGCTTGTTGGCTTTGAGGTTTTTTTCTCTGAGTCTTTATTTTGGGTTTTAAAGTTCCTCGTTTGTGACCTTAAAAGTGGAATGATGTTCTTAGGACACTTTCCAATTGTAGAAGGCCTTTTCTGTTTGCAACTGTACAACGAGATGTGTCAAAGTGCTTTTTCTCCTTTCTGTGGCAAATCTTAATTTTATTTAGCACACAGTAAACATTTATTTTTGTCCTCCTAGAGATAAAGAATTTGCATGAGAGGTTTTTGAGTTGTTCTGAAACAATATTTGTCTTGACAATTGGATGCATTTATCCAGTTTTGTTGGTTTTGTTGTTCTTTTTTTAAAAAATAGGTTGTTGTTGTTCCTCAGTGAGGTCTGTGCACTAAAAAAACCTGTGTATTGAAACTAGCTTAGTCTAAAATATGTTAGATCTTGGCAATATAATCTGTGTGAAAGGAAAACTACAATATTATTATTCCATCTACCCTGTTAAATCCTTACCTAAACGTGTTGGGGGGTTATTTGTTCCCTTTTTACAGCTATTTCAACACCTGGTATTTACTCAGGAAGCCTGGAGGACCCATGTGGTTCTCAAATTGCTGCTGTTCTCCAAAGCTCCCTCTGTTGCTCTTTGGCTGAGTGTGATGGAGTGCCTTGCATGCCTGGGCAGGTTCGTTTCTCACCAGGCAGGGCCACGTGCTGGCATCTCTCAGGGAGTCCCATATGCCAGGACACCTGAGCCAGCCTTCAGTGCCTCCCAGCTACGTGGCAGCCCTGCAAGAACCTCTCTCAAACTTTCTCTGCTGTCACTTTGCTGCTTTTAGGAGCTGTCTCAGCAGCCCGCAGAGATGAACAGGCTACAGGAGTGGGGACTCTTAGGCATTCCTTTCAAGTAATAAATAAATAATGCATTCCAGGCTGTGCTACCAGCAGATGTTCCTTGTTCCAACTTTACGGTTCTAGAGATAGTTAGCAGCAAGTTCAAAAAGTAGTTTTATAGTATTTCTGCGGAAGAGCAACAACAAAGAAAGACACTGAGAACTGCTGCAGGTTTCATTTCCTGGTAGGCAACTTCAAATATTTGCATTTTCTATGTAAGGGAAAGAAAGGGGAGTTAAAATTCTGAAATCATGGAGTGCCTTTCATAATGAGTAGGCTTCAGCCTCAACGGCCTCTCTGGAAGATGAATTCTAGAAATTATGTATAAATTGTAGCAATTGTGTTGGGGAATGAAGGGGTTTCTGTGTGAGGCACTGTGAGGGTACCCAGGGCAGTGGCCTTTGCAGAGCTCCCAGCTGGGACATGGGGAAGGCACAGCAGGACCCTCTGTGCTGTCACCCCTGAGCTGTGTCAGCCAAGGCTGCTCCTGACCTTTAGCGAATCCCTCTGATGGGCAGGGAGAGGAGGAAGGGCTGAAACCAAACTTTGGTTTTTGCTGGATATTTTAAGATTCACTCTCAGTTTGCACTTCTCTGCTTTCCTAAGTCAGGAAGGTGGTGGGAGAATTGAATACCTTCTGCCTTCCAGTGCTTCTGCTTTCTCAGTTTTTGTGCCAAAGCGTGACAATTCCTGTGACGATGTTACCATTTTGCTAATGGTTCATGCCCTCGTGGATACCCTCCATTGCCCTAAAATATGCAATCATTTAATTGTCATTGCAATCCTATTATATTGCCATTATGGAACGTCTGGTGGGGAAAGCTATGAACATGTTATTAGTGCTGAAAGGGACAATTTACTGAATCTCGCTAAATGCCATCACTTTTCAAAAATGAAACAAAATTACTTTATTATGCATGTCTTACTTTAATATTCTGCTCAGATAATGATTGGGAGCCATTGATCTTTTTCTGAGTGGAGATTTTTTTTGTACAATTTTTAGTTTGTTGCAGCGGTAGGAATGCTAACAACTTCTTGGCTTCTTCCATCATTCTTCTTTATATTAAAAAAAGGAAGGGATAAAAGGCAGCTCTTGTTGGACTGGAGTTGTGAGTACAGTTTTTGAAGTGCTTTGTGTTTTGTGACTCAAGAAATGTTCCTACTCATAAGTTCATACAAGTGAATCAGATACCTTCCCCCTGGCACTCCCTCTCCCCTTTGGCTTCTCTTCCCTTGCTTTTTTTAGCTGTTTTGTAAACTCTTTGGGGCACAGGGTACATCTTAATGAGTCTTTGAAATAACATTATGCTCTGCTCTGTACAACCTCACTTGAGGTCTCCAATTACAGCCCAAGTACAGATAATTAACTCCCTGTGTATGACTCTGGTGCTGGAGGAGGGTTGGTTGCATTTGAAGCACATGCAACTTGTTGGCAGTGTGGGAGCTTAAAATGGCAGGCTATTCCCAGAGACGGTGCAGTGAATTGGAGAATTTGAAATTCTTACTGATTCTGGAAATTGCATTTCCTTCTGTGGCTGGCAAGTGAGGCTGAGTGAATCATTCCCTCACCTTTGAAATTGCCTCCAAAGAGCTACAAGAAATCCAAGGAAAATGTTATTGTGGAACAATACGGAGACCAAGAGGGGCTCCTTCAATGTGTTATAAATTCCAGAGGAAAAGCTATTTTAACCATAAGGAAACAAAGTATCATAGGAGTCCTTTAAAATCTTTATGGTTAGATGTCTTTGTAAGTGCACATAAAACAAACTGAAGAGCACTACATGCAAATTATGATTAATAATTTGAGCTTGGGGGGCATTAAAAATTCTAAGGTATGGTAAATGAAAAATGGATCAGGATTAAGAATGCAGATATATGCTTACATTGCAAGTGTGTCACCAAGCAAAGCAAGAATAGTCTATCACTTTTTTAATTCATGTGATATGTTTAGCTATTTCATATAGATTCTACAAATATAAACATTTTTTTTTAATCCTAGATTTCGTCCTGGTAATTTTGAATTTCTAGTTCTGGGCCAGCTGATACAACACAAATAGAATTATTACTATACAACTTAGTTTGGAAAAGGGTTTTTGAAAAGCAGTTTTGAATTGCCTTGTGGCAATTCTCTTGTACATAAACTCATTTTAACTGCATAAAACCTACTATATTGCATCTAGAAACTGCAGTGAATGTGCATTTAGATGTTATGAATAACTGCAGTTAAGTAGAAATGAAACTGAAATAAATCTGAATTTTATTTGCACTTTCCCTTCATTTTAATGCCACTCAAGCTGCTGCTACCTTTTATTCTCAGAGTAACATAGCTGTTAAGGATAAAGAGAGTGTGTGTGTGTTTATCTGTGAGATGCTCAAGCACTGTTGGCCTACATGTAGCATGGTTTATAACCACAGAGGCTGTGCAATGAAATTTTGACTGCTGGACATTATTTTAAAGCCGTTTGCTCCTGTCATGGAAATGCATTACACAGCTAACACAAGGTATGGCCGAGAAAACTGAATAACCACTTCAAAATTTAGGGTTTCTGTGGGTGGTAAGGGCTGGCTGTGCCTTGGCAATCAAGATGCTGTTAGAGGGTGTTGGGAATGTGCAGGAAGGGCTGTTCCTGCAGGCCCTGAGTGGGTTTGCAGCAGCCAGGGCTCGGCTTTGCGCTGTGGCAGGGAGCACAGCCAGTGGCACCGTGTGGGTGACAATAATTCCCCTGCTCTGCAGCCACAGCTGACCTGGAGGAGCCCAACTGTGGGGGAAATGTTCAAAAGTGCTTGGATGGCTTGGTCAGCTCTGTGTCATTTCTGAGCGTGACTCACCTGCTCAGGAACTGCAGCCCACAGAAAGATAATGTGCTTTGTCTGCCAGTGCAGCCAACAGCCTCGGAAAATTTTACCATCAAAACTCCTGGTTGATGAAGGTTTGCTTGATTTATCAGGCTGTGATGGCTTTTATTTGCCTTCCTGCTGTTCTTTTTGCTGCCAACTCATTCAAATCTAAACTTTTGGACCATTTCTCTTCTGTCAACTCTCAACTTTTGTCATGCAAGCCACCCCGCACAATTAGTGTCAGAGCGTAATTAAAATGCTAAAACGAGGGAGTAGGAGCCTGTGCATTGCCTGGTGGGCTCCTGCCAGCAGCTAATGAACAAGCCCTCTGTCCTGAACACGTGGATGTGCTGGAAAAACAGCCTGGATGCTGAACACAGAATCTCTCAGCAAAGCCATCGTGGAGAGGAGCATTTTGAGAACCATGCTGCTCCTCCAGAGTGTGACACCCTCCTGGGGAGCTGGGACACAGCCTGGGCTGGTCCTGCTCCATGCAGTGACACTGCTGTGGCTGTGCCTCTCCCCCTCACTGTGGGTCCCTGCCCTCAGCACATTCTGTGACTCTGATTATCAGCACTGTTTCTGTTAGAGTTTTCTCTCTTTTTTTTTTTTTTTCCCATTTTCTAATGATTAAATCTGCACTAATAATGATTCTTTGATTAGGCTGTTAATATTTCAATTATGGTACTGGGAAGCCAATGGCTGGACATAGAAGGTGCATTTCTATTTGCCCATAGCAACATTTTGAGCATAATTTCTTTGATCTATTTTGAATTCACAATAGCACATATAAGGAAAAAAAAAAAGCAGCATGGAGGCTGATCAGGCTCAGGAGTTATTGCAGACTGCACTGCTGCTCTGTCTCTTCTTTTCTTAACTTTAAACTTGTTTTATCACACCCACCTCTCCTTTCCCTTCTTTAAGGAGTTATCTCAAAGACTGAGAATTAGTATAGCCTGGAAAATTTTTAATTCGTGCCCTAATTAATGAATATAATGTGATGTGTACACCTGTGGTGATAATACCTTTATTAGCATTGAAGCTCTTAGACATCAAAGCTTTGTATCAGGCAAAACCATCTATTTCTCATTTAATGGAGTCACAATTCAAGTGTGTTTTGTTAGAATGAAATCTCATCATAACTGGAGCTCTGCACAGTGAGCAGAAACCCTTCCATGCCAAACTACAGGTCAATAATAGGGTAGGATGATATGTTGGGTCACAATCCACGTTTAACATCTCTGAAAGTTTTGTGAATTCGTTCATTTTAACACTTGACAAGTGTCTTAAGAGGTAGATGCATTAACATTATTTTTGCTTCATAAATAAGGGTGAAAGTGTTCTCACCTCAATGTGAACAGTTTCAATAAAGAAAAAATGCCTCGGCTTTTGCAGCAGTAATTCATTTCTTGTGTGGATAAACTGAAGCTGAAGGCAAAATAGTTTGTCTCTATCTAGTATTGTAAATACATTACTTTTCCCCTTTTAAAATTGAAATCCTTCCTATTAGACCACAAGCAATGCTGAGGTTTCTTTCCCACAGCTTCTTTTGTTTCTTTTCCCAATTCCTCTGCTGTTAAATCCTATTGTACAACATTTTGTTAAAGGCTTTTTGTTTGTTTCTGATTCCTCATCTCTCTAAAATGGGAAGTTTGTTCTGGCTTAAAAAAAAAAAATATCTTGGAGATTTATTGTAGAAAAGCCTGGATGTGCTTACTTTGGCAAAATTCTCCATGATTTCATTGTTCTTTTTAAGAACCATGAAGAAATCTGGTCATGTTCAATATTGCCTGCCCAGGCAGTGTCTTGTAGGCATGACAACAAGCATATGTTGTTGGGGAGGCAAATGCAACTGGCTTTGGAACTCATCCATCTCCTGAGACAGGGGTGGGAGGAGAGGGAGAGGTAACAAGGAATTTGTTATAAGACAAATATAAGATGAACGTTCCCATGAGAAAACAGTAAAGAAATTCCCAATATGTAGGGTTTGATTTTCATATTCTCTGGATCACGGTTGTATTTATCTTCTGCCAGGAAGGATGAAGGGGCCAATAATGGTGTTTTCCCATTCTCCAACCTTCTTTTCCTTTTTTTCCTCCATGGATCCTTAGATTTATTTTTATCTTGGAGAAGCTGCAGTTTACTGGTGCAGTAGGTTAGCTTTTATAGTTATAAAATTTAGGGGAGAGTGATATCCTTTCCATACAACTTCCAGAGTGCTTTCTAAAGCCTTTATTGCTGTAATCTTTCAGATTCAGTAAGAATCCTTGACCTTTGCTGCCTCCATTATTTTAGAGATGTTGCATGACTCTGATTCCTCTGTGCTACCACATCATAAGGGAAAATCTTTCCTTATGGAAATGGCATAGCTACATCAAATAAACAAGTCTTGCATTTTCACATTAAGTGCTGTAGAGATCTGCCTGCACTTAAGTGAAGTAACTATTACTGCATTACATAACAGGTAAAATGGAAATGGAGCATATTCCTAATGTACAGTGATTATTTATACAAACATTTAGTCTATATTTAAAAAAAAAAGTGAAAATAATTTATTTGAAAACATGAAAATGAAACTGCCTTTTTTTTTTCTTTAAATTTTGAAAATGTTATTTTCACTCTGTTGTATTTTGAGGCTTTATTTAACAGTGAAGGAATTCAGTCTGGCTGCCAGAATCAGCTCTTGCCACCTTTAAGGTAGGGATGTGGCTGTGGTTGGGAAGAGTCAAAGGTGATGTTCTCACTTTTGTGCTGACACAATAACCAATGTCAGAAAACAGACCACGTTAATATGTTTAATTAAAACTTTTATTAAAAAATACATGTGTAACATTTCCAATTACACTGTAAGTTTGAAGGGACATGGTCTCTTGGGAATGTATTCAAGTCTCTGAGGAAAAAACATTCTAAAACACACATAAAAGGACACTGCAAGCCAGATTAACATATGAAACTCTCAGCAGTGGAGTTCCTTGAAGAAAATGAAGAAAAATGTTGGGAAGAATATTTAGAGTTTACTGTTTTACACTGCTCAACAGCTCTGTGTTCATTAAGTGGCACATCCCTTCTAATTTGTGATCTCATTTGTACTGTGTCAACAGCTTTTAGCAGTGCCTCTTCACATTCTGTTTGCTTTAAAACACGGTTTCTGTAATCAGGGAGAAAACTGGGAGCAGAATCACCATTTCAAAACCTCTCGTCATTCTCATTGCTGCCTCCTCTGCTGCCTGGCTGAGCTCTGGGTGGTTCCCCTGTGAGCTGGGGAGGTTCTGTGGGTGAGGCTCTGCACATCTGATAGAACTGATCAGTGCTTTTAGTGAATCCCTAAAAGGCTTTGGGACATTCTAAAAGCGTTCAAGAATTAACCTTTTTATTTTCCTTTGTGCCGCATTACCAAAGGAATCTCTTCTTTCATGTTTTGTCGTGTGATAAAAACAGGACTGTTGGGATTTATAGAGGCAAATTTGGCAGTCTGTCCCTATTTGCTTGGACTGGATGGCACATGTCAAATTTGTGCCTGTCCCAATGAAGGTGTTACCTGAAATAGGAGACAGTGTTAGTGGGTCAGATGTAGATTCAGGTGTTGCTGTTCTAGGAGTGTGGGCCAGGTGTGATTTACAGATTAATCTGATTTCCCCTATTTAGTTTGCATTTTTCTATTTATTATTTGTTTTGTAGTTCAGTTATTTTGTAATAATTTATCTACCTCTACACAGAAGAACCCTAAACAATGACAAAAAATATTTTCCATACATTTCAGCATTTTTTTTTTTTTGTTATGGTACAAAATACTTCTCCATCCATTGCAGTTTTTATTTTTCCTTTTGCATTAAGATGTCACTTGAAAATATTTTGGAGTGTTCCAATGCTCCTTGTAATTTTCCATTACCTAAATCATCCCAGGTCCTTTTACAATAAGCCTCAATCCAGCTGGAGACTTTGTTCTTGTCTCCCTTTTATCCCAAACTCTGTCTCAGTTATATCAGAAGCTCCAGCCTTATGAAATCCACTCTTGTCCTGCTTCTCAGCAAATTTTGACAAGTTTAATTTGCCTGCCTGAGGATTGCATTATTAGGTTTGCTGTCACCTTGTAGTGCTCCTTCCTTTGCTGGGTTCATCTGTAATAAGTCAGAGTTCATTCATTATAGAAATTCACAGATATACAGAAGAACCAATTGTGAAGAGACTTTAATAGTTTCTATTCCTTATAAGAGGGGTGTCCTTAAATTATGTAGTATTATAAAGAACTTTTACTCTTAGCATTCATTTTCTTAGACTCTCAATCCCTTTGACAGGGGGAATAAGAAGCAGGGATATCACCTGGAACAGGGAGGGAGGGAGAGAGCCGTCCAACCCCATCTTTCTTTGGCAGATTGATGTTTGGTAAGTTTACAGGAGTTAATCTAAACCTTCTTGTTTAGCTCCCCATCTGATTTGGTGCTATGATAAACAAAGAGGAATAATTCAGGCCTTTTGTCCCATGTGTTTTTTTTGTGTGATGCATCTTCTGGAGATGCCTTGCAGTCATTCAGGTGGTGTGGGACCTTTCAGAATGAAAAACAACAGGGAAAAGAAAAGAGTAGAATAAAGGGTGGTTTGTTCTGTAGTTAGCTGAAGGATTGGATAGGAAAGTTGGAGATATTAGTAACCTTCAACAAATAATTAAAATTGAGCAGGAGGGCCTGGAAGCAGCTGTATGTAATGTAGCAGCTCACACAGCTCTGCAGCTTTCAAAATAGCTCTGTATACATTTGGTTAAATATTTTGCTTTTATTTATAAATATTTCCCTGCCGCCATCTACTTCCATAGTGCTCCTTATTCCTGGCTGTCAATAAAATGGGTGGGGAGCCTCGTGTGTATCTCTGTGGGCTCTTCCAGGTGCTGATGGAAAGACAAGCTTGTGCAGATGTGGAGAGAAGGGGAAGCTGAGCTCTTCCCCCAAAGCACAGCCTCAGCTCCACAGTGTTTTTCACCACAGTGCCCTTATTGAAATTTGTGTGGGTGATGTCAGTTTAATAGGCTCAGCACTTTTAGGGGACATTGACAGAAACTAAATTGGAAAAATGCAACAAATGTTAGGTTTTAGCAGAATATCGACTTAATACAGATTGAGCAGGGAAGAAAAATATTGCATGGTGTGCAACTTGAACTTCACATTGTCTCATTAAAGACTCTGCAATGGATAACACTGTCTGCCTGCCTTGCCCTCAGCTGTAGACCCAGCAGATCATTCATGTAAGGAGTAATAATATACCACTCCATGGCACCTCACTGCAACTGCCACGAGGTATTCTGTGATCTGGTTTTATTACTTACTAAAATCTGCACTCCATTTATTTCTGTGTAACTGGTTTTTTTGCTCCCTCCCCACTTTTCTGTGGCCCCACATCTATTTCTTATTCATTTGTTTGACCCAAATTTGTTTCTTGTATATAAAAGTCAATCCCTTGGCACCCTCAGGTCCCCAAACCTGAGTGTGTATTTAGATGCCTTTTTTTCCCCTTTTTAATAGTGTACTTACAAAAAATGAGTCAGAAGAAATATCAGCTTCTGTCAACGAGAAAATTTTGCCTCCTGTCTAGAATAAGTGGATTGACTGAAAAATTGAAAACTGGGCCAATTGACTTAATTTTCACGAGGAAAAAACCCACTAATTCTCAAAATATGAGCTCAACAGTCAATTTGATTTTTCCATTTTGACATATTTTATCAACTACCGTTATCTACTTTAGAAATGTATAAACTGTGGGCTGAGGGCACATCAATGCCACCATTAATGTGAATTAAAGGTCATTAATTCTGATACCAGTAAAACACCAGTTTAGCAAATACTAGCAAAGGGTGGTTTGTCAGATGGGCAGCTGATGCCTTGGGTGGTCACTGATGAGGTGGCCAAGTCTGTGCATGTTCCCTTGGCTGGGGGCTGCAGGGGATAAGGAAGTTATCCAGGAACAATTAGCTTATGGTTAAGTTTGTAAAGGTTTTTTTGGCTTTTTTTGTTTCCCCCCCAAAATGAATTGCTTAATATAATCCTATTGTTTACTCACCAGAGGATAAAAAGAGATGGAATTTGCCAACTGTGCAAAGAGTGGGCTTTTGGTGGGAGGGACTTGTGATGTATTTGTGGCCTGAGTCCCACTGTGACTGTGCAATACTGATATTTAGTGCTTTCCATTTCCTAAGCAGTAATTCTACACAACTCATTATTTATGTTCAGTAAATGACAAAAGTTGTTTTTTTTTTTTTTTTTAAGAAAAAAGGACTCATAAGTTTGTTCAACAGCCTCTGGAATACTGAGTTTTGTCCCTTGAGTGCAGGAAAAGCTGTTTGTCTCCTTTCAGAAAACATCTAGGTTTGACCCTTCATGGCCAAACCATAACGTGAATGTGAAATTCCACAAAAGCCAGAGAAAGAATATTAATATTTCTCTCCATGTTTCTCTTTTCATAATTGCAACACAAGCACTGAATGTGATTTTGCTGTCTTGAAACAAACACACCAATAAGTCTATCTGGTCTGCCAAGAAAAGATGCAACATCCAGACAGTTCTTTGTACTGTCAGATGAAATGAGGCTATTTTGACTAGTGTTTAGGATATACAACATATGGCACACTGCTGATTTTTGCTTCCGAGGGATCATATTGGATTCACGTATCTGATGATATAATTCTAACTGCACCCTACAAAATACTGAAATGGCAACTCAGCATGTTTTTTTTTGTAGGTGTCAGAACCATAAAAAGTTGTTGCTGGCTCTGTTCCAGCCCTTCTTTCTTTTATTAAAGCTATTTTCTTAGCTTTTAACTAATCACAGCTGTCCTTGAGGACAACAAAATAGAAGTTAGGCAGACTGGGAGATGTTTTTGTGTTTTTGCTTTTCTGCTCCCCTCAGCAGACAATTGACTGTGGTTTCAGTCTTCTGATACCTGAACTCCAACCTGAAACCCCACCAGGAGAGCAGTGCCCAGCACTCCCTGAGTCGGGGAAATTTCTGCTTTGGGGCTTTTGGGTGATGCTGAAGCCTTTGGTTGCCAGTTGAACTGGTGTCCAAGGGGCTCAGGAGAAGAGCAATCAGCTCTGCTCATGTCACCTCTTCATTAACCTCTCAGCACTCATCGGAACCCACCACTCCTGGGTTTGGGCAGCAAAGAGAGATGGCTGGTTTATATCTTTGATAAGGTAAAGAATCATAGAATGGATGGGTTGGAAGGGACTTTAAAGCTCATCCCATTCTACCCCTGCTATGGGCAGGGAGAACTTCCATCAGACCATGCTGCTCCTGGCCTTGGGCACCTCCAGGGATGAAGCCACAGCTTCTCTGGGCAACCTGTGCCAGGGCCTCGCCACCCTCATGGTGGAGAATTTCTTCTAAGATTTAAATTAAATCTATCCTCTTTCCATTTAAGGTGATTTCCCCTTGTTCTCTCACTACATGATTACACATTGTGATGCTTTACTAAGATTGGTTATTTTCTAGGCTGAGAAGGAAAACAAAAATGACTTATATTTATTGTATCTGCATGATTTTCAAGCTAGTTCCATGTTGGTCAGTTGGTCTTCTTTGGCACATGAGCAATATGATTTAGGCTATGGTTTAGTCTAAACCTGGACTATGAGGCATGGCTTTGTGGTTGAGTGAACTCCAGGCTGTGCTGTATCCTTTGCTCCTCCTGTACCTGTGGACTTTACATGACTAAATATTCAGGGGGCTCGTTGGGAAAGTTTCCCAGGATTCATTTTCTTTACCTCAGGAAAACAAACAAGGCTGAGCAGGAGCCGAGCTGCTGTGTGAATTTTGTTCTTAGAGAGACAGTGGGCACCAGCTTAATGCACACATTTGGACTTTTGGGTTGATCCAATGCTCTCTGAAGAGCATTTTACTGCAGCCTGAACTCACCCAGCAGATGAAAATCTGGTTTATATAATGCTCTTGTAAAAACTAGATTAATCACTTTAATTAGGTGGCCTTTTCTTTTATTTTTAAATGCAATTTTGGGGTACCAGGTATTACATATGGGAACACCTTCCCTGTGCCATGGTGTTGATGGCCACAAAAAATAAATGCTTTTTCCAAGTCATCTGTGTGATCCAATAAACATACTGTGATCCTGCCCATCTCTTTACTTGTCTTACACAAATTTGATATTCCTGCTACAGTATTTTCTTGCAGTCTCATTTTCTGTTAACTTTCAATTTTTATAGGCTGAAAAGCACCTCAGGGAAAGAGCTTGCTGATTGGTTTTTTGGGCCCTTTTTTTTCTCTTGTAAAAAGCTATTTTTATAACCCCTACAGTTTCTTCTCTTTTTTCAGTGCTTGCCTTTTCAAAAAGAATAGCAAATTGACTGTATCTGAGAGCTGATATGCCTATTTTGCCTGTAACTTTTAGATGCTATTTCCTTAGAAATTTCCTGATGATACATATGGTGTGTATGAACAAGCTGCCCTCTCTGTATTTCCTTTTATTTCTTTTCACCCAAAGGCTTCTCATTCCTAAAATTTTAATGTAGCAACATTTTTTTTTTGTTTAAAATCTGCCTTATTCTCAGATGATCCCTAACTCTGTTTTATTCAATCATTAAATTATAAGACATTAAATTATAAGGTGCCACCTTGTTATTTCTGTCATTTCCTCACTGATCCACAAGCACACGACCTGAAAGTGAACTTTCCCTTTAAAGTCTTCTAAAAATATTCCATTCTGGGATGTTCTGCTGCAGCTTGTGGCTGCCATGAGCTGCTATTGTTATTCCTTTGCTCCATTTCAGTGTGACTGCAGGAGCAGAACCCACCTGGGTGAGCAAGAACTGCACCAATTCCAACCCTTGGCTGCACGAGGATGAGATATTTAAGAGATACTCACACCTTTGCAACGCCACTGCTGCTTTCTTGAGCAAGTTTCCTGTCCCAAATCATAAGGAGTTTGTTCAGGTTAAAAGCATAGTAAGGGAAAATTGAAAGTATTTTGTGTGTGTATATGTATAGATGCATGCTTGTGTATGTATATATATATGTATGTAAAAGCACAATTTTGCAGGAATTTTCTCAAAACCAGTCCCAGACAATGAGAATGTCCCACTACAAAAATATTATGCTGGAATTTTCCGAGGAAAGCAATAAGACTTGCAGTGGGACATACGAATTTAGGCCCATCCTGTGGTATCAAGAGTCTGTAATTCAGCTGGCTCACAGGAATTAGATAATTCAGACTGAACTTGGAGCAGTCTGGATTGTTGATTGTCTCTGCAGCTCTGCCCAAGAGATGCCACAAAAATGAGACAGAGATGTCCCAAATTAAAACACAGGCTGAGCTGTGCTTGCTGCAATGTTGAGTTGGGTTGCTTGACATAATTTCAGAAGAGTATTTGGTTTTGGGTGTTTTGGTGTTTTCCTAGTAGATTTTCCGTGGTGTGGTCTCCACACATATTGCCAAGATGTTTTTAAAGTAGCTAAATTGAGTGAGATATACAGAAATTATTTTGAATCAACCGAAAATCAGTGAGCTGGGCCGTATATTTCTGACAAATTTATCTCCGTGGAATGTGAGGGTTGATGACAAGGCAGACAGACTGTTTTCACATGATCTGTGCATCTTTAATCTGACCTTCCAGTTTTGAAGCTACATGTCTGCTGTGTCTTAAGAATTAAAGAAAAACTTGGTTTAGTGGTGACAGCTGTGACTTGAACAGCTTAAACTGGAAAGGTGAGGTCATTAAAAAAAAAATAAATGCAGTGTCCTTATGTCTGCAGTGCTGGCCCTTTGTACACAGAGTCTGGGAGCCTGATGGTAATACATAAAAATAATGGTTGTATGTGACAGTCTATTTTGAGGAACTCCCTATATTTAGTGACCATTAGACAGTACATGAATTATTGTTAGACTTTTCTTATTTGTGCTTAAATAGGATTTGCAGAACTGCCTAATAGCCATTGACTCTTACAGCTCTAAAACAGCCACTGCAAATCTATTTTTTCTCTTTTTGACTTCGGCCTCTGCTGGCTCCCTTTGGTTTTGATGTTATCTATTTTAAACCAGATCTGATAAGGGATAATGGCTGCATTAGAGTTGAACAACTGCTTTGCTTGATCTGTCTCCGTTGGCTCTGGAGCAAGGTCTAGGGACTATCCTTTGTGCTAAACACTGCCACAGACAGACCCTAATTTCTCAATCAATTCCCCAGTAAGGTGAACGCTGACAGCTTCAGCATTTCCTGGACCAAATGCAAGTGTGAGGATGTGTGGATTCTGAAAAGAGACACAAAGAGCTTAAGGGAGCACAGGACCAGGATCAGAGGGGAGGCTCAGTGGCAGCTGATCCATGCCGGGGAGGGAGGAGCAGCCCTGCAGATGGGAGGGGAAGAGGAAGAGGAAGGATGCTATTCAGGCTTCCCCTACAGGTACTGCAGCAGGAGCTCTCACTGCCTTAGGAATGCTGTACCTGTCTGCCATAAATGTGGTGTCTCCTTCACTTACTGGGAATAACTGCATTATTTCCTGATATATTTCATAGTTATCTACATATGTATATATACACTTATATATACATATATATTGTATGTATATATTTATACATGGAATTTTTGTATTTTATGTGATGATCAGATTTACATACATATACCCATGTTTATACATGGGTGTATGTATGTAAAGCTGATCATCATATAAAATACAAAAATTCCATGTATAAATATATATATGCCTATTTATAAAAATAATAGTTCTGCCTCCCGTTAGCAAACTAGGGAAAACAAATGTGTATGTCCAATATTTATTGCTGGGAATAATGACCTAAATTATTTTCTTGTTAGAGTTCAGATAGCTTCATTATTATACAGTTTCCTCAGAGCAACTCTGAAGAGGTTTTTTTGTATAAAATGCATTTATTTATCACTGGGCTTGTTATCTGTGCTGTAATTACAGTATGCATACTGATTTTAGAGAGCAAGAGAACTAAAGCTGTTAAAACAGTAAGGATAAGTTAAAAAAGATACTTTAGTAATTCTTCTCTTCAATCATGAGGTTCCTAACTCACAAGTTCTCTGTTTCATAAATCAGCTTGGGAGGAAACCCGTTGGTTAATGCATGGGGAGAGGGCTCATCCCTCCCTCTCCACCGCAGTGCAGGGCTCTCCTGCATCACTGGGCAGTGGGAAATGCTCAGCAGTCCCAGAGGATTTGCTTCAGGAAGCTTTTTTGGGCAACCTGCAATGGAAATGTGACCTGTACCATTGTCATGGGGCAGCAAATCCCTGTGTGGGGTGGTGGCTGCACTGTGACCTCCTGCCCCTTGCCCTTGCCTGGACCTGGTGCTGCTGATCCCAACAGGAGCAGGCACCACCCTGAGCTGAATTCTGGCTCCTTAAGCAACAGTCACAACGTGGTCTTTGTTATTGTCCTCTCAAAATTAGTTATAAGGTGTCTAAGAGGGGTTTTGTAGGCCTAAAGATTTATTTTGTACAATTTCAGAATTTTTTTTTGAAACCCTGAGGTTCACCTGTGAGTAATTAGCTGATGAAATTAATCTAAATTGATGTTTGATGTTGTATGGTATTGAAGAATTTAGCCTTTATTTATTCCATAAGAACTTCAGGAAGAATGCCATGCCAACAGATCTAATTAAGAGGGAGAGCTGCTTTATGCTGTGACATTACAAGATGGAAATAGAATGGAGTATGTGGTAATTAAGGTGCTGATGAGTTTTCCTAAACAAATTTGTGTCTATGGTGAACTTTGAATATAGTCCAGCCTTATTGTTTGATGGAACTTTAAATATACAGCTGTGGCTTGATGGCATTAAACTTGGATGTGACAGTGTAAAAAATATTGACTCTTCTTGTGTTAATGCTGTGCTGAAATGTACTTTGCACCAGAACTGTTTGAAATGAGTTCAGTTTGCTAGCCCACTGTAACATATGACATTTTTCTAATTAGGGCAATGTTTAATTTACTGTCTCATGGCTTTTTGAATAAATATAAATTGTCATACTAAAGTGACAGGTGTAAAACCCTGGGTAGCTGTGTTAGAGAGGTTAATTTGCTCTTAATCAAATCAGTTCTGCTTCACTTTCTCACGGGGAGTGAGAGATAATAGGCCTGTTTAACTGGAGATTAGGCAGCCTTTTCCCTGGAATTCCCAAAGGGTTCACCTGAGACTTATTGTGTCATATTCTCTATAAAGATATTTGAATACATCAACATTTAAAGATGTGCTAGATTGACTCACAAGGGTATTTTGTTGCCTGCATTTGACTCAGCAACACTTAAAGGAGACCCAGGACTAGAGGAGCTGTAGGAATGTGGTCCTGTGGAGAGCTGCAATGTGCCACCCATTGAAGAAGGGACCCATCCCCTTCCCAGGTTTGGGAAAGAAAAAGGGTCAGATTTCTTTAAATTTGGGGTTTTTTTTTCTTTTTCCTTATTGAAAAGAGAGAAAAATCCTCACCCCATCTTATATTTTGCAGTGAGAAAGCTGTCAATATGTGCTGCTTGAGAGCTGATAAAAGAGCTAAGGAACACAAATGGAAATGCCCACCAGTTTGTAGGCAGTGAGAGCAACAAGGAATCCACTGGAGGGGTGTGGGCATGAGAAGCTTGGTTTGTGGGATCGATAGGTGAAGGCCAATTGCTGCAGTGCCTGCCAGGATTTGGGGAAGGGGCAGTCCCCACTGAGGCAATATCAGCAAACTGCTGAGGGGGTGAAGGAGGAACTGAAAAACATTCAGCAAACAGGCTTGGGGTGTGTTAGAAAAGAATCTGGTGTGTTACAGAATATTCGAGGCTAGGGCTGAGAGCAGTGCCAGCTTTGATTGCCTGCTCCATCTGGGATAAGAGGTTTTAGCTTTCAGGGGCAAACTGGCACCTTATTTTATGACCTTCAGTGTAAATAACTCCACTTTCAGAATGGGAATGAGGAGGTCTTTACTCTAAAGTTGTGATGCTTCCTTGTCACAACGTTTTTAAGCAGCCCCATCTTGTATTTTGCTAACAGTAAGGAGAATGAAATAATGACCACCTTTGTATGGCAATCTGTGTGCAGAGGAGAAGCCAAAAGCACAAAATTTCACAGCTCCTTGTGCCTGGCAAGAACAAGCAAGGTTCTCATTGGTTTGCCATGGCAGCATGGGGGGATACAGCCCAAGGAATGGTCTTGGTGCTCACTCTGCTTCAACTTCAGGGAAAACCATCCTGAATAACATTAAACAACATTATGCTGGAAAGATAAACATGTGACAGAGCTGGGTTTGGAATTGCTCCACTGGGAGACAAAGGAATGTCTTGACCAAATGAGCGCATCAAGGAGAAGCAGGAAAAGGTGACACACTTCAACTAGAGCTCTGAGCAAATCCCTCCCTACATTATTCCACATGAAGAAGAGCCATCTTCTCTTTAATAATTTAGGAGGCAGGAAATTAATCTTTTGTAGTCCCTGGCCATAGATGAATGATGCAGTAAATTGAGACTGATTTTTGCTTGTGTGTATCTTTTGTTTCTGAATTATCACATGCACCTGTGACTTTTTGTATTTATTTGAATGGGCTTTGTGTAAGCCAAGTACTGAGAGAAATGTAGCTGTTTTATTTTTTTACATAACCTATATTGTATGTAAAACAAGCAGATCCTCTGACATGTTTAGAGCCCTATATTCTGGATGTGCTGGGCAAAATAAGAAGGATAGATACTATCACTCTTCTATTATTTATGGACTATAAAGTCTTTACAGTGGCATTGACAAAGGGTTTATAGTCAGTACACAAGCTGGTTATACCATAAATTGTAATGTTATATGATAAACTGGAAGTTTATAGCAGTAGTAGATATCAAAGAAAAAAATGAATTTTGGTTTGAAATGATCTATCATGGGATGGAGTTGCTACATGTTTAAATATTCAACCATTTTTGTCTTCATTTATTTTGAAGCTACTGATAATTCATGTGCTACAGAACAAGGATTTATAGGTTTATTTAGAGACTGCTGTGGGGGGAGGAAGGAACAGACCCTTTAAACTCAAGAACAACACATTCTGGCGTGGTAGCTGAGAAAAACTGATGCAATTAAATTGATTCAAGTCTTTGGTTTCCAGCCCTAGAGATGGCAAACAGACCTGTTGCAAAATATTTGGTCTGTTGCTACAGGGCTCCCAACAATGCAATAAAATAGTTGGATTACTATTTCTAGGAATGTAAATGAAGACTACTTACAGCAAAAATGTCTTAAACATAATTTAATTGCTTTGAGTTTACATAAAAACTAAAAGCAGGAAAATGTCAACAAATGTTAGCTTCCCTTCCTTTGTGAGTTACATTCCTTTCTTAACTAATGATTCTGTAAACAAGAACCAAAATATTCTTAGTGTTTACTTACAACACTTTAATTTAAAAAAATCTCATTGCAGTTTTTCCCGTTGCAAGGAATTACTATGTATTAAATTCGTAATCTTTATTAAATTTGTAGTTTCTCACTGCTCTTTGCTCCTTTCAGAGCACTTCTGGTGTGTAAGTACTTTACAGATGGAATAGCACTACAGACTTAAGTAATTATGGCTAGGTAAAACTAATTTTCTTTTTTTGTAGCTTCTAAAACTGACTTAAAATTATTTCAGTTAGTGAGAGCAGGATACTCACAATGCCAAGGCCATGGGTTTGTTTCATGTATGGGCCACTGGTGTAAGCGTTGGACTTGGATTTTGTAAGTCCCTTCTAGCTCAGACTGTTCTGGGGAATATTGTGTACCATTGGTTTTCAAAGTGTGACAATTCCTTTCTGCTGTCTTAGTTTGTGATGTGCTCAACACCCAGGTACAACCAGGACTTTGGCAATCTTAAAATTAGACACAAAACTGAAGGAAAACAGCTTTTTCCGTAAAAAATGAGTGTTGCTGACTAGTATTTGGTGGTGACTGGCATGCTGGCAAAAGAGAGACTTGCCCAGTTAAACAGAGATTGCTGTGCTGGGCAGTGAGCAGGTTTGAGAGGGGTGGTTCAGGTGGGAGTCCAAGCAGAACAGGAGGGATGCGATGGAGCAGGCAGCACATGGAGAGCCCAGAGCATCGGGGTGCAGGGCCAAGGCAGCCCCTGGTGACCTCTGAAATCTCACTGTGCCCTCCCAGAGGGGTTCCCATCCCTCCCAGAGGGGTCCCCATCCCTCCCTGGGACTGACAGATTCCTCAAGATTGAGAGTATGCATGTTATGAACAGAGAGAGACTTGAAAGCCTCTTCACCACCCGGCAGAACGGCCTGAGAAATTACATTCAGGCACTGAAATATGAGCAATATTTGTCTGTGCCCACTGCCAGGGGCCCAGGTAATGTCTGAGTGTATGCGCAGCACATCCATGGCTCCTTTCCAAGCTCTGCTCCAGTCTGCCTGGATAATGAATATGCATGAAGGGGAAAGGTGTGGGGGGGTTGTTTGTTAGTTTGTTTTGGTGATTTTTTTTTTTTTTTTTTTTCTATAAAGAAATACTTTTTGTTTCTGGGGGGAGAAAACCCAACTGCTGTTTTCCCCTGAAGTACAAGTTTTGCACTGTGTACGTTGTTAAAGCACAATGCTGAGGATGAAAAGATGTATCTCCCCAAGCAATTTCTTGAGTTGTTTTTCATGCAACATAACAGTTTTCAATTGTGCCATGTAGCAGTCAAGTGGTCTTGTTTATTTTAGTTATGCCTGAGGAATTCTTTGAAGAAATTAAAAAAAATAAAAATAAACCAGCAAACCATTTTGGGGTTAGACTCTCTGCTTGTTTTCAGCCTCCTCTGATCTTTGACATCCCTGCTGAGAGATTGAAAAATTGGTATTGGTAACATTTCCCCATTTGCAGTGGTGTAAACAAGCACATATTGTAAGACCCTGTCTGAGTTTTGACATCTGCTTCTTTACCACTGATGTTTTAAATATGAAATAGTTCCACAGCAATTTCAAACAGCAGAGCTTTATGGGAGCTTTGGCCACTGTTGTGCCCCTTAAATGACAGTAAAGTTGGCATTAGTGTCTCCAGGATGGGTTCTTGCAAGCTGGGCAGGTGTTTTAGGCTTTATGGCTGCCACTGTGGATCAGCACTGAACGTTCACATGGGGTAAAATGCTTGTGTCCCAGAGCTGGTGGGGAATTGTGGGCAGCTTTGTGTGCTGGGGACACTGATGGGAGAGCAGCCCTGCATGGATCTGCTCCTCCCTGAGGTGGCCACAAGGGCTGACCCATCACAGACCTTCTGGGAGCCTGCTCAAACCTTGTCCCTAAATTTTCCCCAAGACCCAGAGAGCTCTAATGAGCCTTAATTGCTCCAAGCAGCCTTGTCCCATGGCCCAGGAGAGGTGTTAGAGCTCAGGTGGGTCTGGGACAGAGTTTGTCCCTCCTGTCCCCTGCCCTGCTGCACCCCCTTGCCCAGGTATCTATAGGGTGTGGGGTGACCTTTGGGACTGGTCCCACAATTGTCACAGGAATTGTGCAGGTCTTGTGCAGCTTCCCAGATTTGCTTCCTCTCCCGTTCAGTAATGGAAGTTTCAGGAAGCTTTGTAGAGTAGGGGTGGTTTTTTTTTTTTTTTTTTTTTTTTTTTTTTTTTTTTTTTTTTTTGTTTGTTTTTTTTTGTTTTTTTGGTTTTTTTTTTTGGTTTTTTTTTTGTTATTTATCTGTTCTCTACTGAAGTTTCTGCCTGATTTGTCTAAGAAGTTGCATAATTTATCTGCAGCTGAAAACTGCTCCCTTTGTACAGCACCAAGAATGACATTTTCAGTTGACTAAAATAAATAAAAAATAGGGGAGGGGAGTGGGGGGAGTCAGGGACATGTTGACATGCCAGTGGCTCTTGTTTGTGCCTGGCAGGTAAAAAGTGAGTGAACTGTTAAATTGCTGTTGTGCTCCTGTATGAGGTCATCATTGATTTCAATGAAATTCTTTAATGTTGTTGCTAACTCTTAAAATCTGTAGCAAATACTCATTGGACCATGTATATTTCTGAGGATTTACGAGCTGTTCATGATTCATTCAATCACAAATACGATATATACCACTGAAATATGAAAAATTCTTTGGGTGGTAATTTTTCCTTTTGTATTTCCTGAGCAGAGTATACCCTTTTAAGCACAATACCTATTTCAATCTACCACAATTTACAGTAAAAAAACTAAAAGCTAATTTAAGTTTTCAGCCTCTTATGCAAACTAAGATAACCTAAGCCTTTGGTATCTTCCTTGTATATGTTTGCTAAAATGCCAGTTTTAATACTGATGCTTTTAGCTCTGGGCAATGCTTTGGTATCTCAAGCAAATACACTTTTATTTTCTAGATAAATAAAGGTACCTCTATGTCTGGACTGCTAAAAGCTACCTGATGCCTTGTCCTAGCCATGAATATTTCTCCTAATAAATACAATAGAATTCAACTGAGTTTGTTAGTTTTGGGAAGTGCCAAAATGGAAGTGTGTAATAAATAAATCTCCAGGTGAGGTGAGCTTCTATGTGAAGCTTGCATTCTGCATGGGCTCTTTGGAAAGAAGAGAAGGGGCTGATGATCTGCTCCTGCGAGGCTGAAACCACACCTGAATTTACTGCCCTGGTGTGCAGCATCCCAAACCACCCTGCAGTGACACCTCTCAGCTGTGCACAGCAAGGAGGAGCCTTTGCAGCTGCACAGAGACACTCAGAGACATTCTCCCACTTCTCACCCCTCACTTTCCAAGAGCTGTCTTGACTCAGTGCTTGAGCCATGCAGCTATGCTGTCAAAAAGAAATAGGGATTGTGGTCCATATCAGAGCTGTTTATATTTTATTTACAGAATACCATATATTTTGATTCAAGTCTGAACACATAAGCACTTAGTAGAGCATAAGCAGAATTTAGCCTTGAAAAGACATGATTTTAGCTTACATTTCAGAATGAGAGTAAACGTTTGCCAAAGATATGTGCATGCTATACCTTGAGTGTGTGCAGTCCCTCTTAAGCCTTCTCGCAGTGATTGTGGCTTACATAGCTCAGAGCTAATTTTGCAACAAAACCTTACAAGTGTAGTACTTGGAAAACCAAACCGTGCTTACAGGCAGAAATCAATCCTGCCTGTGGAAGGTTCTTGATACAACTTAGGCTTTGCATCAGCAGCTCAAGTGGGACTCCTTGGAGGTAATTTCACAGCAGGGTAGGAGCGCTGCAGTGGGAGCAGCCTAACCAGTACAAAAAGGGGTAAACCAGTACAGAAAGGGGTACCTGAGCAGCCAACTGGTGCTGATCGCTGCAAGAACACTGTGGCAAAGCCCATCACAAAGAATCCAATGGTGATTTCAAGACATTTATTTAAACACTTTCTCTTTTTATTTAATTTTTTTCCCCACTGTCCCTTATTGTCTACAGTATTCCTCCTTCCTCCCTGAGGTCCTAAATGAATCTATGACTTAACCAAGTATGTTGTTCCAAAATGGAAGTACACTTGTTTCTGTAGAACTATGGCATGCACAGAGAAATTTATTTTTAGGCAAGAAACTTGGCACCAGGTCCATCAATACGCAGCTCTTGCTCAGACTCTTTGAAGAAATGATTCATCAAAATGAATTGATGAACATCAGCTTGTTTCATAGCATGGATAAGGTAGTTATATGTGGCTTCTGAACTTTTGTCTATGTGCAAAATAGGTAAGAAGAAAAGAGATCTTGCTGCATCTTTAAGAATCAATGGCAGGACGGTTCTGCACCAGCTCCCAGTAGCAGAGCAGGAAAGATGGCACAACCAAGAGAATGGGTGGCACCTGGGCCTAATGTCATCTCACTGAATCAGATTGCTGAATTCTGTAGAGTTCTGCATTATATATAGGATGCTCTTGAGCTGTCATCTTGCTTTTGTGGCATATTAAGTTAATGAATTATTTTTCTAGGCAAATGAGACTGTTGAGGAATGTTTGTAGCACTGATGTGTGATGGTCAGGCTACTGTAATAATCCTTTGAGCTCCAGTAGTTGTTTGACCCACAATTACATTTCTAGTGTGCTTGATCAGAAATAGCTGAGAGCATGAGATTGCAGATGTGTATGTTGCTGGCATTATCATAATTGAGACATACTGGCTTGTTTAAAAAAAATGTAGTGAATGTGCTGAATCTTTCAACTGGCATAACACAAACGCCCTGTGTTTACTTTAAATGTCTGCATTTGCATCTTATGCAACCTTGACTAAAAAATCCTACAGTCTTCATGTTCTTGGATTCTTAGAAATGTTTCTCTTCATCTCTGCTAACCTGCTGCCTGAGGCAGAAAGCAGATTTTGATTCTGGCTGTATTTGCTCATTAGCAGAGGAAGTAAAATCCGAGCCCCCCTTGAGCTGATACCTCAACACGTGTCTGGCCTTAGACTGTGATGAAGGCACTCTGGACCAGCATGAGAAATAGATTAAGTTTCATTTACCCCTCAGGTGAGGGTGGGAGCAGTGCACAGGTCTGTGTGCTGTCCCAGAGCTGGAGGGGAGCACACAGGCAGCCCTGGAGGCTGAAGCCAAGAAAAGGCATCATCTCCTGGCTGTGTGGCAACATCTGACTTTGAGCCCGTTCATAGGGAAAAGAGGCTGGTACAGTTCTGATTTTGTTTATCTGCCTGTTTGTCTCCTAGATTTGGTCTTATAACCACATGAAATACAGGTAAAAAAAAATTTCAAAGAGAAACAGAAGCCTATGACTGGGGTAAGCATGTGGTAGAGGAGACCCAGGGAAAGAATAACCACACCAGCTTGTTTCTGGCTAGGATCAGCAAAACTACATGTGAGAGAAATACTATAAGTAGCCAAAATAGCAGGATGCTGTTCCATCAAAAGTGACAATGAGCTTCCAAAACATGTCAATCAGGCTTCATTATTCCTGTAGTTTTGCTGTCTCAGTATCTTCAATACCAAGGTGTACAGTTTAGAAATCCAACCCAAAACCTTGCTCCTTGTGGTTTGGTCCCTTATTTCTGTAGTTTTTGTACCACTTTGGGATTGTTCAGTCTCAGCACCTACATGTTGGAAGCTTTGCATTGTTTGGGTATTTTCCAGCTATAACCCTCTTTCTACCTTTTCCAGCAATATAAAAAATGGTTTTGTGATTTTATTTTACTGCTTTGTGCTATGCTTAACAGTCTGTATGAACACAGAACCTGATATAAGTGAGGTAAAATAGAGACTATTTCTCCACAATAAGTAAACAAGTTTAGCTCATTATCTATTTTGTAATCATTCCCTATTCAGCATGTGTGCATAATTTTTGTTGCCCAAATTATCCAGAGGTTAAACTAAAGCTTACGTATAAATAGGAAATATTTCCCACATTCAGCTTTGCTACTCCCTGCTAGGCAGAGGAACACGTATGTGCATATTTTACAGCAGCTCTGAGCACACATTTTTCATTCTTTTCAAGTCTCTGTTGGTTTCTGTGGCGGTGACCGTGGGCCTTTGATCAGGCTGGCTGTTTGAAATCTCGGAGTGGCTAATAGCTCCTTGTTAGTGAGGGGGAGGAGATGAGCACTGCAGCTCACAATCACAGCCAGTCACTCGCTGAACTCCTGAACTGGAGTGGTTTGGAGTGGGTTTTAAAGCAGGGGTTTGAATTGGCAGCGTTTGAAGTTGGCACCAATAGCAGTGCCTGGGCACGGAGGTGACACGAGGCTTCTCCATGGGGTGGAACTGGACAAGTGCTCAGGACAGATGTGTGCAGCTGTTCAGGCCCACCAGGAAAAATTGGATGTGTTGATCTCTGCAAGGGGAGGGTCTTTATTTGAAATATCGATATTAAGGATGGGAAGAAGCTTCTGTAACTGTCTCTAAGCCATAGAAATGCCCACTGCCTACTCAAACCAAGGCTGGGGCTGCACTCAGCCCTGAGCAGAGGGTAAGGGATGGGCTTGTTAGCACTGTTCTGCAGTGTGGGCTAACTTGGAGGAACAAAAGTAAATCCTGGACAGAATAAGAAATCCAAGTAATCTTTTAAAATACCTTTTCATTAAGATATCCAAATGATATGTGACAAACTTTGAGTGTAAAATATCTGCGTGTTGTACATGCTGCTGGTTTTGAGAGCTGATGCTGGTCTTCTAGGGAAAAGGAAAGGTATTATTCAGATAGCCTATATATCAATAAGGAAGACTAGTAAAAACTAGCTACAGAAGAGGAAAAGTGACAGAGAAGGAGTACTTATTTTGAGTAAAATCATTGATAATAATAAAAAGGCAGGAGTTACAGAAATTAAATTATTGTATACCTTGTATCCCATTATTAGAAGGCTGGCTCATAGAGACCTAAAGTCGGTTGGTGAAATAGGTGATGTGATTTACATGATGGAAATGTTAGAAATCAATAGTTATGACTTATTTAGGAGGGATTTGCTGGGCATAGAGGTAAACAACTATTGTAAAAAATCATATTTCCAGATAAGAGATATTGAAACAAAGTTATGCTGAATGGATATGAATCAGCTTCTGCTCAGATGATGCACTACCCACAGTTTGTGTAACAATGGCTGAATTCCAAATGAGAACTGGATAATTCCCTTCCTACATTTACTTGCAATCCTCACAGTGGAATAATTTGTGCAATAATTATAGTGGCTAATTTGTCAAATTTCAGTTTAGACACCACTGCTGGAAAACAGTGCTGGAAAATGGATACTGCTGCAGGTTGTACTTGAATATGTCTATCCTGCATCTAAACATGAATTATTCTGCCCCAGCTCAAAGCATCGAGTTGTTTGAGCAGTCCAGCTTGCCTTCCTGGGCAAGCTTGGTTTTCCAGCTTTTCAAAAAGTGTGCTGAGTCAAAGGGGAAAAGGTAGGAAATAATCATCTTTCTCTGAAGGCTTTTCCATGTTTTCCCCTGAGACCTGTATCAGCAAAAGGTGTTTTGCTCTTGGCCTGAAGCAGAGTTTTGACTTAATTTTTTTAAAATTACTATGTAATTTTAATAAAACCTCAGAAAGTTCAATATCATTAAAACTGCTTTTCTCTAGAAAATCAGTCTGTTTTAAGACTTCAGTTTGATACTAAAGGTATGGAAGACCAGTAAATAGATGCAAGACATGATTTAGAGACCAGTGTTTTCTGCAGCTCAGAAGTTATCTCTCCTTTAGCAATGCATCCCATCCATGACTCTCATGAATTGCATCTTGCATCCCACAGGGCATTAGCTCCCATTGGGAAAAAAATGTTCAGGAGGCATCCAAGAGTACTCTGAGAACAAGAGCATCATTTAAGCTATGAGTAGCTGCTGACTCACCAGAAAACAAAGATCCTGCAGAGGCAGCTAATTTCCCTGGAGCAATGCTGAGCATTTGTAAACAGGGCTGTGCACACATCTCATCACAGATCCCTTACACACAGGACATCCCATCACAGATCCCTTACACACACAAAATATCTCATCACAGATCCCTTACACACACAACATCTCATCACGGATCCCTTACACACACATAGCATCTCATCACAGATCCCTTACACACACACATAGCATCTCATCACAGATCCCTTACACACACAACATCTCATCACAGATCCCTTACACACACAACATCTCATCACAGATCCCTTACACACACAGAACATCTCATCACAGATCCCTTACACACACAGAACATCTCATCACAGATCCCTTACACACACAGAACAGCTCATCACAGATCCCTTACACACACAGAACATCCCATCACAGATCCCTTACACACACACAGAACATCCCATCACAGATCCCTTACACACACAAAACATCCCATCACAGATCCCTTACACACACAAAACATCCCATCACAGATCCCTTACACACACAGAACAGCTCATCACAGATCCCTTACACACACAAAACATCCCATCACAGATCCCTTACACACACAGAACAGCTCATCACAGATCCCTTACACACACAGAACAGCTCATCACAGATCCCTTACACACACAGAACAGCTCATCACAGATCCCTTACACACAAAACAACTCATCACAGATCCCTTACACACACACAGAACATCCCATCACAGATCCCTTACACACACAAAATATCTCATCACAGATCCCTTACACACATTGCTGCACTTGGACTCCTCCCTTCCCCAGGAACATCACCTAATCTCTACTCTCAATTTCATTTGTTTGTTTTTCCTTGTAGAAGTTGTTCAGGAAAGGGAAGGAAAAGTGCCAGGATTTTTCCATGTTGCTTGGGAGAGTTGGGATCCAACTCCTAATGGACAGCAAAGTAACTGAGGTCTTAATTGCCTTTGAAAGTCACTCAAATTAAATAATAATCTCACAGGAAATAATGGAAGAAATGCCTGTATTTCTGACATGTAACACGTGTTTATCACTGTGAGATGCATCCAATAAAGAGTGGGTGTGAGAAGGGAGATGGAGGTTGAGGGACAGCTGAGGGGAAAAAGACATTTGCTCTAGATTTAACTGATATTGCTCTGTAGATTTAATACTTGACTTTTCAACCTTTTGCTAAATGATTCCATGTTATAGATGGATGAATTAAATAGAGTCAGAACTTTCTAGACCTTTGCATTATATTTAATGTCATTTTAGACCAATGAGCCTGGCAAGGTGCAAAATAAGAGCAAGAGCTGATTACTTTTTGTGTAGTTATTCCGATGCTCGAGTCAAACTGAACTAGAAATAAGAAGACTGCTTTCCTTTTAAGGTAATCTGCCCCAGATTTGGGGGGGGCATTAACATACTGTAGTTAGCAAATTAATTATTAAATACATACCCAACATAAATACAAACCCAGGTGGGAAATCAGCATTCTTCCAAGTGTGTGTCTATATATATTTATTTATAACGTGTGTCAATCTGCGTGATGCTACAACCACTGCTTCTTTCCTTCTAATAGAAAAGTCAAATCACCAACAGGGTACATAAAATACGACATTTTGGCTTCTAATACTTCTCAGTGAGTTCTGCCTTTAATTTTATGTATTTTTTTTAGCAGCTCTGATGAACAGGGCATTGGATTAAGTGTCAGGGATTCTGGGCTGGTTTTCTACTTCAACCATCATCTTTCATACATTGTTTTTGTTATTAAATGATGGTTAAATACAATGCCATATATTCCTGGAAATGAAACCTTAGCAATAAATTAATGCATCTAAGACTGTAAGTGGACATGGGTATTTAAAATTAAAAACTCCATAGTGTAGAACACTAAAAATGGCAGGGTCACAAGGAAATAGATTAACAGAAAAGTAGTGTGTAGCAGCTTGTAGTAGGTAGCAAAAAGACTTTATTCCATTTTCCTCTTCACGAGCAGAAATTGGTAACAGACTATTTTAATACTTTTTCAAAAGCTGCCTAGGAGCCCTAGCTACTAAGCCATAAAAGGAATGGGTAAGTCCCCAGAAGGCTTCCTTTCTTTTCTTCTATAAATGTGTAGGGGGAAAAAAGCAAAATAATAATAAAAAAAGACACCCAGCTTCAAAGTTAGATGTAAAATAATTTTCCTTTATCCTTTATCTATTATCTTGCCTAGTGCAATGTATTAAAGCAGTTTTCTGAATGTTATGGAATTTAATGTTAAACAAAAATAAGCAGAAACAGAAATCTGTTTTAATTTTGCTCTAATTACTTCCTCAGAACCAATCAAGCTGCCAGTCAGGGCAATTGAAGGCAGCAAACAGATCAACATTTTACCATCTTCATTTTTACATACAAAACTTAGTTACTTTGTTAATGGACATAAAAGAGATTGCTGAATTTGTTTTCAAGTGTAGGTAGCTGATTATTTCTTGAAATAATATTTACATTATTGTCTTTCAAGTTAATTTGGAGATTGCTTTTTTCCAGCACAATCAATTAAAAAAAACTGCCTGCCAAATCTCAGGGAGGCTCTTTTGAAGACACTGAACAAAATCCTAAATTAAAGTAACACTGATAACACATTTATACAAAGGGTGCTGAGCTAAAGTGTCTTTAGAACAAATACATTTCTAAAGATCAGAAATCAGTTTGAAACTGATTTCTCTTGCATCTGCACTTGTGTAGTCATGTACACATCACTAAAACTCTCACAATTTCTCCTTCTCATGTAACAGAAAGCACAGGCTTAAGGTTTTCAAAGTGTTACCTGCACCCATAGGAAAAGTACAATATATACTTGGATTATTGTATTTCTTTATGCTATTGTATTTCTTTATGCTGGATCTGGAAAGCATGTGATTTGTTTTCAGAGGAAACTGTACTCCTAAATTCCTTTGAAAAATCTCCCTCGCTAAATCTGTTATCACCCAACTTCTTTATATAGATAACAAAAGGCATCTATGCTGCCTTTTCTTTATATGCTTAATAAAAATAGTTTGATTAATTCTAAATGACAAGCATGGCAAAAGAAAGTGATATAATGAATCTGTAAATTGAGAGAGTTTTTCTTGGAGTTCTTTTTTCTTTTGCTTTTTTTTTTTCCTTGAGTTTGTTTGGGGAAATTTGAGGGCTGGTTTTCTTTCCTACAGATTTATTGAAGTAGTGTGCAGGTAAGGACAGGAGGGATTTGTGTATCAGTCTGGAAGACAGAAGGAGTTTACATCTTTCCCTGCCTGAGATGTTTGAGTTGGATACCTATTGTTTCCTAGGTTGGAATGTTCCTGCAAAATACTGATAGCATAGCATTTGGGAGAGTCTCAGAAATAAAGATGTAGGAAGGAAAGCAATGCCTACACAGCACTTCAGGTTTTGTTTATTTCCTTGTGAAATAATGTTTCAGTTATTTTTATTAAGAACAACAAACAAAACAAAGCAAGGAGCAGAAAAACTCCAAAACTCAGAAACCTCAGCTTCAGCCCCTTTCCATTCCCTAAATTTCAAACCCTTATGTAAGGAAGGATGCACTTGAGTTGCAGAAGGATGCCTGAGGGCAGGATACAGATTCTGGGAGAGGAGGGAAAGCCCTCTGATATTTAGTGTGGGTTAACTTACACGTGGACTGTAGCCAAGTAATTATTATTTTTGGTTTTGTTCTTCTTACTCTTTGCTTATTTGAATATAGCTTTTCTTTCTTGGACAGTATTTTTTCATTAAGTTCAACTTAGTTAAACAATTTAAATAATTTTTTTGCAGTGTATGATTTTTTTATTTTCTTTTCATGAAAACCTAATTTCCTTGCTTACCCTCTCTTTGGATGTGGTTATTTAACTTACTCAGTGATGAGTTCTGCTTACAGACAGAATTACTGAGACATCTGTGGAAAGTAGATTTTCAAATGACAGCACAAAAGTTCTCCTTGTAAACTTGAGAATATTTGCATGGGCATGAGAGGTTTCTGAGGGCCCAGAAGGTAAAGCTTTGTTGTGCAAGCTCATGGAATAGACAAAAACTTTCTTTTTTCTGCAGCATTGTAGTTTTGTTTCACTGCTTCAAACTGCTATTTTTCTTGGTTTCCAGGTCCTGAGCAAGAACTATAAATGTCACAATATGCTGAGTTAATGAGGGAGCACCAGGCTGGGCTCTCTGCAAGACTTTGCCTTGTGGTTTTAAATCAGAAAATCAGAGCCTTAAATTTATCTGAACATAGCCTCCTTTTTGCCTGTGTGGTTTAATGTGGCTTAATTAACTAATGTCTTAAGTGAGGATTCAAGTACCCATGTAGATTAAATGAGCCAATTTAGGATCCTGCAGGAGCTGAGTCCCTCTGAAAATACATCTCTTTTTCCACAAAGGGGCACAGAAAACACTTTGGAGGCCGAATTGGTTTTGTGTGGCAAGGTTTTGGTGCTGGGGTGGTTTCTGTGAGAAGCTGCAGAGGCAAGGCCAGCAGCTCCAGGACAGACCCACCTCTGGCTAGGTCAGGGCAGGGCAGCACCTCTGGGATGGCAGATTTGGGATGGGGGAAGAGCAGCTGTGCAAGGACAAATTGCAGCTGAGAGAGGAGTGAGAGCTGAGGGAGGAGCAGCTCTGCAGAGCCCAGGGCAGGAGGGGCCCAGGGACAGAGCTGGGATTGCACAGGAGCAGCTCTGCAGAGCCCAGGGCAGGGCAGGAGGGCTCAGGGACAGAGCTGGGATTGCACAGGAGCAGCTCTGCAGAGCCCAGGGCAGGAGGGGCCCAGGGACAGAGCTGGGATTGCACAGGAGCAGCTCTGCAGAGCCCAGGGCAGGGCAGGAGGGGCCCAGGGACAGAGCTGGGATTGCACAGGAGCAGCTCTGCAGAGCCCAGGGCGGGCAGGAGGGGCCCAGGGACAGAGCTGGGATTGCACAGGAGCAGCTCTGCAGAGCCCAGGGCAGGGCAGGAGGGGCTCAGGGACAGAGCTGGGATTGCACAGGGGCAGCTCTGCAGAGCCCAGGGCAGGAGGGGCCCAGGGACAGAGCTGGGATTGCACAGGAGCAGCTCTGCAGAGCCCAGGGCAGGGCAGGGGGGCTCAGGGACAGAGCTGGGATTCCCTGGCTGTGCCCAGGGAGCAGCTCTGGGAGGCAGAGATGCACCAGGAGCTGTGGAGGAGCCCACACTGGAGAGAGGGGGCATGGCCAGAGGGGCTGGGATCTGCTGGGCAGCCCAGGCTGGAGCAGGTCCTGGCAGGGCCACAGAGAGAGGAGCCCAGGCTGGAGCAGGGTCCTGGCAGCACCCACAGAGAGAGGAGCCCAGGCTGGAGCAGGGTCCTGGCAGGGCCACAGAGAGAGGAGCCCAGGCTGGAGCAGGTCCTGGCAGGACCACAGAGAGAGGAGCCCAGGCTGGAGCAGGGTCCTGGCAGGGCCACAGAGAGAGGAGCCCAGACTGGAGCAGGTCCTGGCAGGACCACAGAGAGAGGAGCCCAGGCTGGAGCAGGTCCTGGCAGGACCACAGAGAGAGGAGCCCAGGCTGGAGCAGGGTCCTGGCAGCACCCACAGAGAGAGGAGCCCAGGCTGGAGCAGGTCCTGGCAGGACTTGTGACCTCACAGGGCACCCACACTGCAGAGCTTGTTCTGAGCGACTGCACCCACTGGGAGGGTCCCTGTGCTGGAGCAGGACAAGAGGGTGAGGGATGATCACTGCCTCATCTGGTCTCAACCCATGGACCTTCCATTACACTGGGATGTTTTTTCTCTCCTGAGGAGGAGACAGGAATGACAGAGCAGATTTGGGGCACCTTCATCCCAGTCCCTGTGAGGGCTCCATGAGGGGAAGGTCGGTCTGAGTGTGGCAGGTGCTGGGCAGCACCAGGAGCGTCCCTCCAGGGCCCAGGTACGGGCCCAGACTGGGCAGGAGCTCCCACAGCAGCCAAGAACTTGTGGAGAGGGGCTGGGGCTCTCCTGTCCCCCAGCAGCCCAAATGGCACCTGGGCATCCCTTGGGGAGTGAGAAGCAGAGCTGAAGTCATGGATAGAAAGAAGCTAGTAGTGGTTTTGTGTATTGATTTGAAGAGTGTTAACCCCATAAGCATCAAACAGGAGTTTGATGAGCTCTGACTGCTGATTGCTCTGTCTCTGAAAACCTTGGCTGTTTAGGGAAATTTCTCAGTTCTTGTCTGCCCACCCAGTGCATTCCTGTTTGCCATGAGCTGCCTCTCCCTGGATCATGGTCCAGCTCTGCCACACACCAGCCCAGCAGGGCTCCTGCTGCCTCTGAGCCTGCATTGCCTGCAGTCTGGTCATTGTTAGACATCAGGAGAAGTTCACACTTATTTTCTCGTATGTGTTTGTTTTTTACATGATTGAATATTTACTGCAATAGCAAAACAATCTGTTGCGCTAAGAAGACAAGTTCTGCACAAATGAGGACGCAGACTTAAGTAGAAATTCATTAAACAGCTAATTCAAAGGAAATATCTTGATTTCCAAAGCTGCATCACACAAGACAAAGAAGAGTGATGTACTTCTTAAAAGTCACCACAAACAGTCACAGCAGACACTGGGTTTGGAATAATTGAATCATTAGAATTAAACATCTCCAAATCAGAATCAAAAGACTTTTTCTGGATTTAGCAATTCAGACAATATTACTGTTGAAATAGGAAAAGCATTGTGTTATAGGAGCTAAATGGCAAGCTCCTACGCACAGAACAATTAGAAGTTACTCAAAACCCTTCCTGCACAAGGGCATTTATAAAAATGCAGAAGCTCATCACACCTTGTATAGACTCTGAGGCAATTAATGGGGAAGGCTTCTGGAAGCAGAAATGAGACTTGATAATAATTGCTAGATAAACATTATAGAAATGCTGAGGTCCTGGGTTTAGAAGTGAGAAAGGCTCCTAAATGCCTCAGATGCTCCTGTGAATGTCGCTATTTGTTATTTCTCTGCAGCATTTCAGTGTCTAAGTGCTCGTTTTAAGATACTTTGGGTCTGATTAAAAAATAATAATGGCTGAGCAGTTGAGATACCAGTGTAATTCAGTCAAACTGATGTGAGGCTGAGCTGTGTTATGATCATAGTCAAGATTGCCAGTAATCACTTTGCCAACTTGTATTTTAATATATAAATAATAATTATAAAAGCTGCTTTTCTGGCTACTGAGGCTTTTTTGTCTGAGTGCTGGTTGTTCTGCCTCATTAGAAATGGGGATCCCAATGCAGCCTGGCCTCTGGAGCTGGGCTGGCCAGCACAGGGTTAATTCCTAGATGAGAAGTGCTTCTTGCTGTTCTTTGAAAGATATGGGTATTTGATTTCTCCTCTTTAAAACTCTTCTTTTCTCCCTGATGAGGAGTGGAAAAATATTTGAAATTTTAGTACTGTTTATGATACAAGAAACTATTTTTTGCTCTGCTTCATTTACAGCAGTAAGAAAATAATAAAATATTTTGGTGGAGAAGAACGGGTGCCCTTAAAATGTTTTAGAAAAATATTTTTGCAGACCATTAATACAAAGAATCTGCTTACATGGATGTTTATTGGGAATGTTTTTGCATGCAGTTGTTTTTATGAAGCTATTTTGATGTTCTCGAATGCTGCTGCACAAAAGAAAATATTCTCATTCTGTTAGTTACTACTTATGAAAATTACTTTATACAACTTATTTATAACCTAAATGTAGGGTCGTGACTTTATCTTCAATGTTATGCCCTATTGGAGTAAAAACACAGTTATATACAGTTCTACTAAAGCACCAGCAGAGGAAAAAAGGCTGTGCTTTCTGTAGGTTGCTATTGCACTCTCTATTTTCCTGAGTTGGCTTACAAGACAAAAATGTTCATTCTTTATTTGTGTGAACAGCCAACTGTAGCAGCACCAATGTCTGTAACTGGATTTCATTATGGAAATTCAGCTAAAAAGGGCCACAGGCACAAAAATCCATTAAAATGTTTCTATTGCTTTACATATTCTTCTGTGATAAAAATAGCCCTATATTTGAATTTAAGAAGCTTTAGCCTAAAGGGTAGCAGATGGATATTAAGGAGATTATAATAAAGAAGGGTATTATAAAAAAAAAAAAAAAAAAAAAGAGGTGGATGGGAGAGAACCATTCTTTCATATTTAGGGAAACCATTTGTAATAACAAAGGTGTTCAGAAAATGTGATCTGTTCCTGGGTAATCAATAATGACTTGTTGATTCTTTGTGTTTCTCTATGAAGTCCTGACATAAAAATAGGCTCATTTTGTAATAAATTGACACAAACAACAGCTGAAATAATTAGATTTATCTAGGACGCTTGCATTGTCACTGTAACAATGTGAAATGTGATGAGTGGCTGCCATCTGAGCATGTTTTGAAATAAACAGCAAATGCTCTTTGGTTTAATAAGAGTCTCACAAAGAACCCTCAGAAGTTTGAGACCATGCAGCTTTTGCCAGTTCTAGACCCAATTTCCCTTCCCACAAATCTACTTTATATCTTAACAGTTTTCCCTACCTCTGCAAATTTGTCCTGGCAGATATAAAGGGGTTTTTTTTTCAAGTTTCTTGAAAATTTCTGGTCCCTTTGGAGTCCAGTCAGAGCATTCCAGCAGCCAGATCAGATTTTCTGCTCCAGCCACAGAACTCCCTCCCTCCTGTGGGCACACAGATCACTTGCACTGCACAGCTCGATACCTGTGCGTTAACTTTGAGACAAATCAGGCTGAATTGTCATTTTGGCATAAGGGAAGAGCACATCCATGTCACCCTGGGCAGTTCCCAGGGTTGTGGGACTGAAGCATTGATGATGCACAGGGGCAGGGCTGCAGCCAAGCTGTGCCAGCAGCGTTGGATGGTACAGCAGAGTGGCTTTTCTCCTCTCGGAGAATGGACAGGGTGCTGTGTCCTGCATCCCCTGCCCTTTGGAAAGGGGTGATTCTGGGGTTGCCAGGACTGCTGCATCGCTGGATGTCTGGGGAAAGGTGGGCGAGCTGACAGGAGGGGGATGAAAGCCCACGTGTGTCTCCTGTCCAGCTCTCTGCTGTGCTGGCTGCAGGTGGCCCGCTTCAGTCTGGTGGGATTAACTGGCTTCAGTGGGCCTGGCATCTGAAGGAAAAGCCAACTTTTCCTTCACTTTAATAACATTTCAGTGATTGCATTCCCTTTCTTATACTTTCCATGTCTGGGTTGAATGCTGTGAGGTGTGCTGTAAGGATGGATTTGTTAGACACTCCTCTTTGCTTTTGAGTGAACCCTGGGACTTTTCCAGCAAAGGAACAGAGGGGAAAAGGAAACAATTGCAGGCCTTAATAACTAAGAAGGGTTAAACAAAGAGATAACTGCTGCAGTGCCTAAATGTTTTTGGCATCTCTTTAATGTGAAACCTTTTCATCTGTTACACCTTCAGAAGTCAGATCTCACTACACTCCCTTTGAGTTTTGTGCTTCCATTTCAGTCTTAATTACCTCTCTCAGAGTGAGATGGCTCTTTCTGCCTTAGAGGAGGGGGATTTTCTAATGCAATATTGTATTTTTTTATTTATAAACATATACGTGTATATACATCTAGAGAAAGTCAGATTCAAATCTTTTGTTCTTGGCACTCGCCATATGCTACTGTTTAATATTTAATCAGCCCCACCTCATCAGAAATACTGCTGGCCTCATTAGATAATTAATGGCTGCCTGCGTCTCATTTGCTTCAGTTGATACATCTGCAGCCAGTAATTAGAGCAGGAGTTTATTAGTGGCACTGGCTCGGTTTATTTGTGAGACAATCTCTGCTTTGATTGAAGCCGCTGGGATTGGCATATGTGGACAGCCTGCCTCCCTGTTCAGTGGGGCTCTTTTGTTTACATTTTTGCTACAGTTTTGCAACACTGCACATCCTGGCAGTGCTAGGAACAGTTGGTGGTGAAGATTTGCCTTTTATAATTTAGGAGATAATTGGGTAATTCAATGCAGTAAAGCTACTGCAAAGCCATTCTGTAACTTTGGGGGAGGGGTGAGCAGGGAAATCTGGTAGACAATTTGTTCTCTTATAGTTTTCATTTTTATTTTATTATTTTTCTAGACATCTTAATACAAATCCTCTCTAGCTGAGGGATATATGGGTATAGCACAATGTGTTTGCAAATCCACAATTTTTATCTCAATGTATTAGCTAAGAGAAAAAACAGTGTTCTTAAATATTTTGAGTGATCACATGCCAGTGTCAGTAACCATCCTCCTTAATGAATTCCCATCTTAAGCCTCTCTCCTTGGTCTGTCAACTCATTTGCAAGTGTGCAAAATGTTCTGTGGTATTTTCTTCTGGCCCTATGAATTTTTGACAAGTCTCTCACTGTGCAGTCTGAAGGAAAACCTTTATACAACTGACCACATTAAAATAATGAGATGAATTGTTCCTGCCTCTGAGAGAAAACACCACATCTCATCAGGATTGTCTCTGAAAGGTCCTTTCCTATTATTATACTTTTAATCCTGATTAAGTGGGCTTGTTTGGTTTTTTTTTCAGAGAAATAAATCTCTAGAGCTCTTTCTCTTCCTCCTAACAAGGTTCTTGTACCAACGATCATCCAGCCAGGCAGAAGTTTGAATGGGGAGCTCTCCCTCCTCATTTCCTATTTTTGTCTCATGTGTTTGCTGAGCTCCTTGCCTTGGCACAGCCTTTGTGTGCAGAGGAACTGCAGAATTCCACTCTGGAACAGCAGGTGTGTGTTTGACAGCCTCTGGCAACACGATGCAAGAGTTAACTCTTAATGCAGGGAAGAAGTCTAAGATTAAATCACCCTTACCATTAGAAAAGCAGACTGAAAGTTGTTTTATTTTTTGTGTATTTATTTTTCAGAGGGCCAGGTTGTTGAGCTAACACTGATTTTTTTTCATTGTGAGAAAAGGTTTTTTGGGCTGTTGACTCTGACTCTTCTTTTGTCCTCTTTGAGGATTCTCCTGCAGTGAACGTTTCTGGATAGGTCTTGTTCCAAGATGAACACATCAGTTGTGTTTGCCTATGTGCAAGGATTCCTGCAATTAAGCCTAATTTTTCTTATAGTACCTCTTTTATCTGCCAGCATGAGTGTTCCTGAAAGCGTATCCTAAATTTTCTGTATTCTGGGATTCTCTTACTTCCTTCTTGTACCTCATAAAACCGGGGGAAGGAAATTGTCAATGATTTTTGCCCTCAGCCTTGCTACAAAAGAGAAAGGTTAAAAGAAGGTGTAGCTCATTTGACTAGATTTGACTAGAACCTACCTTCAAACCAGGTAGATTTACTGCAGGTTGGAGGCATCCTCAGCCTCTGGAGGAATGGGTTAAAAGTGATCCTGGCTGTGTTGTTCAGATGAAGACATAAACTGTCTGATAAGACTTGGGGCTGGCAACTCCCCACCTTATTCTCCTGCAGAGATGAAGTGTCTGTAGCTGTCTCTGCTGGGAAACCTTATTTCCTTTATTGTGTGTATCTGGGTGTGTTCTTTATTGTTTTTTTTTTTTTTTTCCTATTTTGCAAGCCACACTTTGTATTTTGAGCCCAGCTACCTCTCTCCCATAGCTGGTTTATTTCCCTGATGATGTTGAGAGATTTAACCCTGGTGAGGAGCTCGAATTTGTGATAACCATGCCTTTAAAAGACTGGTACCAGGCAGCCTGGCTGCACAATTGGAAGGGGTGTCAGCCAGCAATAGTTTTACTATAGCTCCAAGCAATGGTTTCCTTATCAGTCTTCAAAACATTAAAAAGTCCTTTCTTCTACTAGATAATCCTTTATCATCCCTCTGTAGCTCCACTTAGCCTACACTGGCAGATTCAGTGTGTTTTGACAGTTCTGACCTGATGAAAAAGCTTGTGCTGTGTTTGTAATTGATTGTAGCCATAAATGGCTCACGGACTCTATTTTGTTTCTGTTGTTCACCGTGTCACTTGAGCTTTTTGTTTGTGTTTCTCTGGTTCGATTTCCCCACAGTGAGGAGAGCTCTGCAGGAACAAGCTGAGACTCTCATTCATGAGGTGGTGCTGGGCAGACTCTGGGGAGAGGGCAGGAAGGAGAGACAGCCTTCAGTGTTTTCTGATGCAGGGCAAGAGGGAAATGGTGGGTTCTGTATTCCAGGGGGATGCACAGGCTGCCTGGACACTTCGATCAGACCAGCTGGTTAACGAGCACTCCTTCCTTCAGACTTTGCTTTTGATCAGTTTAAATCCTCATCCTAGTAATGGTTAACTTTTGCTTTCCCATATTACTGGCACAGGGGAATCTACCAAACCGCGTTTGGGTTAAATTCCTAAATGGCAGCACTAGATGTGCCTACACAACTAATTTTAACGTGCATTTGGTCAGAACAGGATGATTTGTGTGTATTGCCTGCACTGCTGCATGGGTATTATATAACCAAGTTAGTTGTGTGTCTGCAAAATTTTCCAAACACCAATTTTTTCCTCTGAGTCCTCCCAATGTCTTATGAAGGGTGTTTTAAATGGCTGATTTCTGAAAGCTGACTATTTAACGGTGTTTTATTCGAAACAGCATTTGGGTATTTAGCTTCTTAATTTCCCCTCAAAAATCACAGTTATATGTTTTGAGTGCTAAACCTGAAGTTTGTTTCAAATTTGTGTCCATGATTATTTCATAAGCTCAGAGGAGTCATCACTGTGCAGGTATTCTTCTATATTGTGACTTTTTTCACCTTTGCATGGTGAAGTGCTGAAGTTAAAGGCAAGGACATTTGTTAACTGAGTCTTCAGAGAGCCAAATGTCTTTTTTTTTTTTTTTTTTTAAATTTCTTTCCACCACTGGTGCTTTATGGCAGCTTACCCTTGCACACCCTCTCTTCAGGTCTGGAAAGTGTTATTCAACCATTTAATACAGAATTTACAAGGCTAGAAATCAGTTCTTGAAAAATCATTAGAAAATGAAAATTTTGCAGACTACCACAGTCTGTTAGACAAGGCATTTAAAGTAATAAATAAGTGAAACCTATTCTCACAAGCTGAATTGTAAGATAAATTTATCTGATATATATATATAATAGTGAAAGAGACAGTGGCACCCACACTACTTTGCAAGATGATGAAAAGTTACAATAAATCTCCCTGTGTATGCCTTTTCTTTCCCCTTTAAACATTCTAATGTCATTGTTGTCAGGTTTCTATATTCAGAGTCTATCTCCTTTCAGTAATCTCGGGCTCGCCTGCTCTCCAAGGGACGCAATTATGTTAGTTCCAAATAAGGGCTCTTTGATCTCTTTTTATTCCTCCTTTGTTTCTGCACAATGAAAGCGAGAGGAACTCAATTAAAGTGACTTAGTCTGGTCTCTTGACAGAAATTGTTACAAGTAAAGGGTTTGATTCTCTCCTCAGTTAAACTGCTGTTTTGCCAGTGTAGCTACATTGACACTATCAGAGCTGCATTGATGGAGAGCTGCTGCAATGGAAGAAAGGATCAATCCTCAAGTTTTTCCAAATAGGCCATTTGAAGGAACGACCACTTTCTTTTTTTCTCAGCTGAATTGAAAGCAATTTAATTGGCTTTCAAAGCAGGCTGTTCAGTGAAAGAAGCCCAGACTGAAGGTGACCATGATGGCAACGCCAAGGGGACACATGTCTTGTGATGAAAATTTGTTTTGCATTGAAGTCTGGTAATCCCTTAAAAGCCAGTTTTAAGAATAATGTGCCCATGGCTGGCATTGTTGTCAGACTTTAAACAGGGGTGTTACTCGGTATTTTCTCAGAGTAAATGCATATTTTAAACTCCCTTACCACACAACACATGTTTATAATTTCTTTTTTTGAGAAAGACATGAATTTCAGGTCGCATGCACTCAGCTTGTCTTTCAATCCAAATAATATTTGCCATCCTCAATATGTGTTTTAGGTCTTAAGTCAGTCTGTCTCTTGAAAGATCCAGAGATTTGCTAGAGCCTGCAGGGATTATGAACGCTTGGTAATTGCTACAAAATGAGATTCTTCTATTGATAAAATGGAAACCTTAAACATTACAATGTGTGTTGCGGTTCAGAAAACAAGTTCAGGACAGCAAAACATCATTGGAAACTTGAAATATTCCATTGAAAATGGAATACATGGGCTCTTTACCCTTTGTGAAATATAGTCATCAGTGTTTTGTATAACTCTGGAGGTTTTTTGGCATAATATTTGTCTTTCTTTATATTTGAATAGATCTTTGTGGTTATAAGTGATCTGTTAATACCATAACTGATCTTGAGTACTGCTTCTCCTTTGCTCCTTTTATTTTGAGAGATTGTTTCCCAGATAAATCCTGTGAAGGGTTTATGTCATTCAGTGGAGTTATTCCATGCTCAGCTGTGCACCAGCCTTATTCATCCTCTAATGCTGCTGTGAAGTTTGTGGTCCTTGGGTTCTTTAGCTTGTTAGAGGATCCTTGTCAAGCTTTGTTTGGGAAACCATCTGATTTGGCTCCCTTTTCACTTTTGTCAGGATTCACTTATTCCCAGCATGCAAACTGTTTAAAGCTGCTTTTCCCATTAGCCCTCAGAGGTGTGAGAAATGCAGGTTAGTTCATATATCAGGGTAGCTGCTGTCTCTGAAGCCTCTCTTCTCCTCTGCACCTCTTTCCCACTCCTGGGTTTACCCTTTTCTCAGCAAATCTTGTCCTGCTGCAAAGTCCCATTACGCTGCTTTGAGAGGTTTCTGTCTCAACGGGAATAAATGCACATTTTCTGACACACATTTTCTGCCAGAACAAGGTCTCAGAGACATAATCTTTGTTTTTCTGAAATAATTCTTCACTGATTCTCATGCATCTAAGCAAAAAGAACAGAAACAAAGGCAGATGTTTGTTACTTAGAGGATGGAAATTACAGGCAAGCAAGAGATGAGAGGCAAGTGTGGGGAGGTATCACTTTGCTCTCCAGTGTCACAGACAATTTGGACTTGTCTAGAATGGATCTAATGATCTCTGGGATATTTGATCAATTCTTATTTAAGCAAATTCTCTCCTTGAATTTCGAGGTGATTTAGTGATTAGGGAATGCTTTAGACATCTCTATTTCCTTTGTGCTTTTTTTCGCAGCAGGAAATTTTTTAATGCCAAAGAAGAATGATGGTCTGCTGAGAGATGTTTTTTAGACAGTAAAATAGGGAGACAGCAAAATTTGAAGTCTTCCAAATGCTATTTTACAATGATGATCCACTGCAGGATCTAGCTGCTGTTTCATGCTGTACCTCATAT